>NW_024582667.1:658355-734022 GCF_018398535.1 Haplochromis burtoni
GTGTGTGTGTGTGTGTGTGTGTGTGTGTGTGTGTGTGTGTGTGTGCGTGCATGCATGGAGTTCATAACAGCCTATTAAATGTTTGAAATGAAATCTTCATACTATTCGATAAAGAAAAATTACCATACAGTGATGAAAAGGCTGATAAAATGAAGAAAGTAAAGAGTAAAACATATTGAGAAGTAAATAAAAGTTAGGGGAATTCATTCACTTGAAGTTAAACGAACCAGGACGAACCTTGCTAGGGGTTTGATGAGGTAAGTTTGGGTTTTCGATGTTGGAAAGGTGGTTCATTTACCTTGTTGCGTCGCCACGGTAACTTCTGCTGAATACCTTACCTGCTCTGGAGCTGATTAAGTTTGCGATCAACACATACTAACTCAGTGCCTCTCGACTTTTCCTGGAAAGCATCATCACCATTCCTGGAAGAGCTCGCGGACGTCGACGCACCAAAGTTTTCTCCCTAACGAGCTCAGCCATCTGCCGTGACAGGTTAGGGGTGAGAGGGAGACAGGACAAAAGAGACGCTGTGGAAGGGAAACAGAGATTAATAATAACTCATGGTTAAATGCAGAGTGGTGTATGAATGCATAGAGTGTGAAAAAAGGTGAGTGAAGAAGAAACTTTGCTAAGAGCAACATGGGAAGACCTCAGCAGCCTAGGCTTACTCCAGCGTAACTAAGGGAGGGTTCAGGGTCACCTGATCTGGCTCAAACTATAAAAAACAACATTTTTAAGCCTAATCTTAAAACTAAAGAGGGTGTCTGTAAAGATGTTTAAATATTTTTAAATAGGCTTTATTAATATAGTGCTTTTCCCGTCTTTGTGACCACAGCAAGGAAAGTGCATATATAAATTCATATAGCATTTTTTTTATCACTATACTGCTGCACAGACCTTTCCTATTATGCTCATATCACCTCTCAGACATTGTTGCTTTGTTACAGTGCTGGCATTCTTGTACTTGTGTGTTTAACCTCCTATATAATGCATTGCTTTTTGCTTTGTGAAGCATACCATTGTTCTTCCAGTAGCTCTGTCTTAGACCATATTTGTGTTATATGCTGAAAATAACCAATATATACATGTAGACTGTATCTGAGCAATGCGGAGGGAAATGCCTTACAAATGAGCTCATTAGAGTACTCTGGTTACTTTGTTGTCCAATCAGCCTCAAAAACTGTTACTTTTTCATATTAGCTATTTGTAACTGTTGCACCATATTTCCTATGTTTCTTTTGTTTCTACCAACAGCATGCACAGGTGCATTTGTACTAGTGTTCAGTATTCATTCTTAACTTGTGACATTGTTCCACTGAGACACAAGTGTAAGAGAAATGAAGATGTATCCTTGGCCGATAATGAATGTTTGTCAGCTGCGGCTTTACATCAAATATGTAGAAGCACACCTGCAAGTCAAGCACAGCTCAACAAGACTGGTGGGGGAGCCCACTGAGGAGGAGGAGTGCTGCACCAAAGGCTAGTTAGCTCAGCAAAGTTCAGCTAAGGCTGGAGCTCAATCTGCTCACTCTACCACCTGAGCCACCAACATTACCTAACACTGAATATAACCTATTATATAATGTAATATAACTTTAATATAATGTCCATATCCAAATGATAGTTTGAATCATATAAAGATTAAATACTGACCTGCTGGTTGTTACCTTTACCATTTAGCCTCAAATATATTTTGTTTAATGCCGCTAAGCAAATGTCTCATCACTGTGAGTGCTGACAGCATACAGAAGTTAAGATTACGCCATAAGCACCACGTTGGTTTTGTATCACCGCTTAGAAGGTCATGTAGTCTAGTTTTATACACAAAACTTTTAATTCAGTTAAAAAATATATTTTGCTCATCTGTAATTACTGGGCACTCTAGAAAATAAGCAAAGCTTAGAGGATCACCACTCTCGCTCCTTTCCTTTCACCCTTCTCTCACATACAATCAGCACAGACACAAAAGAAAGAAGGGCATGAAATTAATTAAGCAATACAGTATAGTGCAAGTTTGCAAGCTTCAAACAGCACTGTACATGTCAGTCTTTAAATTCAGCATTTGGCTCATTTTATTCTATCTATTCTATCCTAATCCAACTGTATCCTCGCATGCTGATTGGTTTGGGCTACGGGCTGTTTTTGTTGATATGTGGATCATAACGCGCACATGGAAGAAAACTCCCGTGCTCCAAACCATCTGAAAAATATTACAGTAAATTCTCCATTTACTGAAAGGGGCCGACTTATCATTATTCCACACTGGAAGATTTTTTTTAGTTAGCTAAATGACAGGAACAAATCCAGGGCTGTACAAAGGTTTTAAAAGCCACAGTGCAACCATGCGGGCCCAGCAACGGACACACATGCCCCAAAAGTGAAATTTGCCAGAGTGTACAAAGTCTGAAATAGATGGGGTTGTGCAGACATAGCAAGTAGTGCACAGATGTTCCAAAAATTGCTTGAGTCATAAAATATAGTGTGTGAATAAACAAATAACAGGTAGAGGTTAGCAAAGTTAGATGGGCTAGCTCCTGAAGTGACGGGACTCTGTGTTAATGATCTACCGCCACCAACTGCAGGAAAGTTTTTGGAACAGATGGTTACCGTAGTGTGGTAGCTGGTGGCAGTCCTCCTTGCCTTTTTTCATCTCCCGACTGCCACATATTTCCTTGATGGACGGCCACAAGCAGCCAGTGACCCGCTAAGCAGAGAAGCCAAAACCTGCTCGAGCATTTCTTCTTCAGCAGAGATCGAGGTGAGGCAGAGGTGGACTAGGCTGTAATGGTATACTGGAGACAGAAAGCGAGAGAGAGAGAAGGTGTTTTTCTTTTTCTGTAAGAGAAACAAAGCTGCTGCTGAGCAGTACGAACCCGAGAGAAGGAGACGAGAAATTCCTCCCATCCCTCTGTCTTCTCTCCTCCTCCTCCCCAGTGGTATTAATTAGCAGCAGCAGATGAGTGGAGAACGGGAGCCTGCAGGGAGAACAGGTTCATGTCAGGTTAGCATAAGCTGTTGTGCCCCCCCCGTTTCTCTCACTCTCTCTCTTTCTTTTCCTTTTCCTACCCTCACAACACACACACACAAATACACACATAAACAATAGGGATTGTTATAAATTTAAGAAATATGATCTTCTCGTCTTTATGGCTAAAACCGAACGTGTACAAAAATGTGAGTTTTCATTAAGCCCAGCTTAAACTCCTCCTCCTCCCTCCAGTTTTACTCTGAACACAGCCTCTTGACATATTCAAAAAAACAAATCCAACCCTGTAGCACATCAAACGCACAACCACTGACATTATCACCCACCTCACGGTCATGGCGAATCATTGCCCTAGCATCCCTCTGTCTCGCTCCCTATCTTCGCTGAAATGCGCTCCAGCCTCCTGTTTTCAATCATCAGTTTCAGGAGCGTCTGGTACGCTTCGGCTTTAATCAATGGAGTCGTCTGCATCTGCACCGCAGCAGCCCGCATTTCACTCTTGTCTAACCGTGACCCGTAGTGTCTGTTTTTATTCGACACGGTACGGAGTAGAAAGCAGAGGACTCCTTTTGAAGGCCTTCGCTAATGTCGAGACCGAGGTTCTGGAGCCAGACCCGAGTGAAACCCAAGCTAAAGATAGTAAGACCAGATTCTAATCTGAGTGAAGAAAAACTTGCACTTTGGAAGGAGATGAAGGACATGGCAAGGTCCCATAATGGTTTTGCATTGGTTTCCAACAGTCTTGACAAAGGCTGGAAAAAGATAAAAGCTTCTGTTGCAGTGGACACTAATGAATAAGGCTGGCTGATAAATGGTGTTTCATCCTTAATGCAAAGCCAACATACAGCAGATATTTCACTAAAGATGCTGCATAACGCAGCAGACATTTATCCTTGTTCAATAAGAGCATGTTTAAAAAGCATACGTTTTATTTCTTTGTTTATCTATCTGTGCATATTGATGCGTCTTTGTGTGGGTATATGTAAAAGAAAAAGAAAGAAAAATAATAGGAACTGTGGAGCAAATGTGTAACCGTCATTACTATTAATGTTATCACACAATTCAGACTTTTCTCATATTCTCCAGCCCTTACTGTAGAATGAAAGCAGATTCAGAAAGTAACTGTAATATAGTCAGCATATTACAGTTTGCTTATTTAAAGAAAACGTGTAAAAGTGATGCCACTTTGTTACTACTTCATAATATTCTCTTCTTTTCTTCCTTTTTTCTCTCCCTCTGCAGAATTCTATACGACACAACTTGTCCTTGAACAAGTGTTTTCTCAAAGTGCCTCGCTCCAAAGACGACCCTGGAAAAGTAAGTATTTTCTCAACCTTATTGTGCGACTTAAAAAAAAGAAAGCTGGGTGGCGCACGGCGAAAATGTCGAGTGGGTTTCAGCAGGCTTTGCAAGTACGTGGCGACTTTTGACGTGTTTAGTAGCACTCGTGCCACATGTGTGAACACACTTGTGCTTAAGTGCTCACTTGCTCTGCTTCTTTGTCACACACACACAGTGTCTGCGGTTAAAAGCAATTTGTAACTCCATAACCGGCTGTGCTGAATGCCTAATGCTGCTTTCTCTGTTTTCTGTGGCTCCTACGATATTGATTCTGCCAAGTAATAATGTGGTACAGGGAGTAATGAATAATAAGTATATGTAGGTACTCTCCCTCAGATGCAAGGCCTTCCATGCATCTGTTATGCTTTATTAGAACTGCTTCTCTCTGTATCTCGCAGACACAATCAGAGGAAGCTTTAGATATGTTTCACTCCTGCTGCTGCTGCTGTGGTTAGGAAGCAGCGTTGCCACGGCCACTTCAGCAACTCCAGTTTGATAACAACAATTTGTCAAGTGCTTGGTTGTGCTGAGATCGAAGGACATGCTCAGATGGGGAAAGTGTATAATTGCAGCTGATCACTGAACCCTGTCCTTATGCCATATTTTTAATACGAGCTCAAACTCATCACAAGGTTAATGTTAGAGGCGATCCGCCACTTTTACACAAAACTGAGGAGCCAAACTTTTCAATGAGCTCTTAAAAACTCTGCTCGTTTTGTTTAGGGGGTACGGTTGAGGTGGGGTTGGGGGAGCGGAGAGTTTCTCCCGGCTGCGGGGATTTTGGAGCCATTGAAAAATGAATTAGGGGGAAGAAGGTTTAAATAATTCAAACAAAATCCTTGGGCTTGAGTGGAGGCCTATAGTCTGCAAAGACACAAAGAGAGGGCCCCCCCCCCGATTAGCCTGACTTGGACCTGACCAGCACCTTAATTCACACCGTGGATCGAAGTGGTCGATACCTCGGCGTAGTGGTGGTGGGGTGGGAGGTCAGCTGTGTGTGTGTGTGTGTGTGTGTGTGTGTGTGTGTGTGTGTGTGTGTGTGTGTGTGGAGAAGCTGAATGTACATGCTCTGTTTGAAGCCACAGAGAGAGAGGAGAAGCTAAATCATGCATGTGCTAACGTTAATTGGCTGTGTACTGTTCAGTGATGTGGGACTGAGAGACAGGGGGAGGAGAAGAGGAAAGAATATGAGAGGTGGGGGGGAGATAGATGTTGAGAGTTGAGCTGTGTGCATGTGTGGCCTAGATGAACCTCCTGAATTCAGTCTGCAGCTTTGGACCTCCTTGGGAGGGAAGAGGCAAAATGAAAGGCTGGAAAAAAAAATTATACCGGAAGGAAATCTAGGAGCTAAAAGCAATTGATTTCCTCTTCTCTTATTGTATCTGTTTATTTTGGAGACTGCTGTGTTTTAACATTATGTATCAAAAGGATTTCGGTGGATTTTCTGGGGAAAGGATGCAGAAACGTGCACCACTGGAGAACTAAACCTAGAGAAAACTAATTTGATACTGGAAGAATAACAGATAAGTTGATGCTTTTGGATACTGTGGATGCGGCCATCTCACAGCACTTACTTTTTATTTAGTGACACTTACTGCCAGCATTATTTTGTAGAAGTAATAAAGAAGAAGCAACTAATAGATTCAGAGAAATAAATCCTGATTTATCTTGTAAGACATTGTGTTTTTGAAATCTAACATAATCTAAAACAGTTTGGGGAAAAAATAGGTGTAAACAGTGGCGAGTGGATCATATTTAATCCATGAGTTTTTGAGACTTCTCTATCATCAGTGTGATGTTTTATTAAGACTAACCCCCTTAAATGTTTTGTTTGTAAGATTAACTGTGAGCAGTAAATTTCAGTTTAAAAAAATTATAATTTTCTTGAAAATATTTCATGGTTTAGACTTTACAGAGTTAATTATCAGAACAATATAAAGATTTCAAATTCATAATAAAATATCTTGGCCTGCAGCAGCAGTTCAAATGTTTTTGAGCCAAAATCTTTGAGAAAATTAAAACTGGAGTTCACTTTGGTTTGAACATCAAACACTTGTTGGCTAGGTTGTTAGTCTAAAGCAGGGGGACTCCAGGCCTCGGGAGCCGGTGTCCTGCAGGATTTAAATGTGTCCTTGATCCAACACAGCTGATTTAAATGGCTAAATTACCTGCTCAACATGTCTTGAAGTTCTCCAGAGGCCTGGTAATGAACCAGTCATTTGATTCAGGTGTGTTGACCCAAGGTGATATCTAAAGCCTGCAGGACACTGGCCCTTGAGGCCTGGGGTTCTAAAAAGTTGCTTAAACAATAAAAAGTGTATTAACCAGTCATATTTACCAAGATTTAAAACTGATTTTGTAGCCACATCTGTGAAATTGTAGGTATTTTTCAATATTTGGCTTATTGATGGAGGGGTTTGCTCTATGATCAGTAATTGAGCATAATTAGGTAGGGCTGTTCGATATAACGATATATATCGGATAACAATATAAAAACGTCTATCGTTTCATTTTACGCTATCGTTTGTTTCGTGGCGTCGCAAAATAAGCTGTTTAGGGCAATATTTTTTCATCGTTTTGATGGTCACTGTAGTGGCTATATTAATTTCTTTAAGTTCTCTCTTTCTCTTATGTTTTATATAACCACACTACAGACGGACAAGCGCCTGTTTTTATTCGTTGCGGTTAGCAACAACGACGGTAACAGCATTGCGTGTTCGCTTGTTTATGTTCCACATAAACCTTTCACAATAAAGCTCAATATCCTGTTGAGACTTTTCAAAATAAACTGAATCACGTGAAAGAGCAGATTATTTAGGGATGAGAATTTAAAAAGAGCCGCCAGGTGCTAAAAAATAAACCATAGACTCAAACATTAGAACAGGCTTTTCCCCGCAGCACGCCGTGTAATAAATACTCACAGAGAAAACGGCGGCCTTTACAACTTATGTCTAAAAATGTATGGTTTCATGCATCGGTTAAAACACTTGACTCCAGGTACATGACGCCCAGCTGGAAACACTTCCCGCATGACGAGCTGCCCGAGATTCACAGAATTTACAGAAAATGTTACATCTTTGTGATTTATATCGTTATCGGATGATAGAATTCTTATATTGGGATATGAGATTTTGGTCATATCGCACAGCTCTATAATTAGGGCTATATTTGTTGCTGCTTGTACTGACTACATAACCTATGATGGGATGTTTATGTATAAATTAATCACTAATGTTATTTACTCTGTAAGCCGGATTCTCAGCTATCCCATTCTGTTTTATAAGCATGTAGAATATAGCATTAATATAATACTTTTGGCCACTAGTATATGATCAAAAGCATTGGTCTGCATCTCTTAATCCTTCAGTTGAAGAGGTTTCACTTTCTTTGCCACTGGTGCATAAAATCAAGCACCTAGCCATGTAGTCTGCATTTAAAAGCCTTTGTGAATGAAGAATGCTGTTCTAAAAAAGCTCACAGAATTCAAGTGTGGTACTGTGATAGCTACCACCATTGCAAGAAGTCAGTTTCAATTGACTGCCTCCTAGATATTCTACCACTAACTGTAACTGGTGTTGAAGAATTTAGGAACTACAGGAAGTGGCAGACCATGTAAGGTTACAGAGTGCTGCCAATCCATTCTATTTATATAGCACAAAATCATAACAACAGCAGCCTGAAGGTGCTTTATATTGTATAAGGTAAAGACTCTTTACTAATCCAAAGAAAACCCCAATAATTAGATGACCCCTTATGACAGGGGTGTCCAACTCCAGGCCTCAAGGGCCGGTGTCCTGCAGGTTTTACATATCACCCTGGGTCAACACACCTGAATCAAATGATTAGTCCATTGAAGGGCGATCGTGGCTCAAGAGTTGGGAGTTCGCCTTGTAATCGGAAGGTTGCCGGTTCGGTCATTGTGTCCTTGGGCAAGACACTTCACCCATTGCCTACTGGTGGTGGTCAGAGGCGCCAGTGTCCAGCAGCCTCGCCTCTGTCAGTGCGCCCCAGGGTGGCTGTGGCTACAATGCCAGCTTGCCATCACCAGTGTGTGAATGTGTGTGTGTGGTAATTTAGCCATTTAAATCAGCTGTGTTGGATCAAGGACACATCTAAAACCTGGATGTGTCCTTGATCCAACACAGCTTGGACACCCCTGCCTTATGAGCAAGCACTTTGGCAACAGTGGGAAGGGAAAACTCACCGAAAAAACCCAAACTCAGGGAGGGGCATTCAAGACAAAGTTTGAAGCTTTGGACAAACCTACAAAGCAACCAAACCACTGGAGAAAAACACACCAAAAAAACCCTTCCATCAAATATGTTTCTAATGTTTGTTTTACTGATGTTAATATTCAGGGTTCCTACTGGGCCATAGACACCAATCCTAAAGAAGACACGGTACCCAGCAGGCCAAAGAAGAGACCACGCTCTGGAGAACGAGTAAGTACACAAGTAGTTTGTATAATCCTGTTTTACCCACAAAAGGCTGATGGGGTATTGTTGTCACTCCGCCAGACAGATGGGTGGGTGGTCGGCGTGCAGCTTTGTAAATGTAATACTTTGAGAATGAGGTGACAGAATTTGGAAATTGATGCTTTAGGTGCATCTGCTAAAAGTCTCAGTGACATCTAGATCAAGATCAGAAATAAAGTTTTCTGAAAATCTTGTGAAGACAATAAATCGCTAAAGATTTTTCAAATCATACCATAGGTGCATCTACTAGGAGGCTGAGGGAACAGCTGGATGCCAGTGTTTCTGTTGTTGTTGTTTCGCTTGTTGTTTTAAAAGTCGTACCAAATGACTTCTCTAAGGATTTATTTCATTCCATATTCTCAAACCTGTGACCCCTTTAAGGTGCTAATATCAAAGTTAGACATCATCAGAGGAGAAGAAAAATGGGATTTTGCTGATGATTCGAGCATTGTTGTAAAATGTCTGAAAAGAGAATTATATGAACAGGAAAAACAAGGCATTTGAAAAAGCTTCCCAATACAAATGAGGTGCTACAGAAATGTGTGAACAGGTTTGCAGTCTTTCTCCTGTTCCCATGTTATAATGATGCGTGGACAGACTAGCAGTCCAATAATGTACCTTTAAACCTCCCCTGAAAGATGAGTGTAAGAGCCCTCAGCGGTACTAGTAGCTCTGTGAGAATTGACGTCTCTTTAGCTTGTTAGGAAGCTAACATTAGCTTATTTGCACAAAAAAGCATGTCAGTGTTGGCTGTCAGGTATCGTGTGGACCACGTGATAGGAGATTACCAAATGTCAAATACAGCCATATTGTGCCAGACCATCAAGTTCTACTTCAGATATTTCTCTCAAAACCACATCTCACTCAAAGGCCAGGGGATCATCGCAGGCAGCAGGCTTCAACATCTGGTGACCATAAATCACTGCATAGTACCTCAGAGACCAAAAGATGTGGATTATCTTGTCATCGCTTGCTTTACCTCCTCCTAAATGCAGCCCAAAGTATCTTTTTACCCTTCAAGTCAATTTTCTTCTTTCTGCTGCTCATAACTACAGTGATTGTGCGCTGTGCTCGAACGCCTCGTGTCTACTCACAGATGGAGGGCTGAAGCTGCTGAGTGGACACGGTGTAACACCTTGTCTACACAAGAGGCACAGCATGAGCAGCATATTCGATGCCGCAGCAATGTAGGAAAAAACACACTTTCTTTTGTGTAATTATTACATTTTAAAGCCACAAAGTACCAAACTTTATCCGCTTTTTGTTTTGTTTTTTTCCTCTGTGGGTTATTCTTGCTGTGCACTGCTCGATTGTTATTGACGAACTTATTACTGCGCTCTAGCGCAGGAGAATGCCCGATCACCGGTGCGCGTGCCTTCTTTGTAACAGAACCAGAGCCTATGGTTGCAATTAAACAACTTTTTGATATTCATCCTCATATTCATCCAGGTTAATCCCACAGGCTTTGGGGTTAGCAATTTTCAAGATGCCATAAAAGCAGCAGGAACAAGCTACCAGATAGATGTGAGAATACAGAAGCAGGAATGAAAATTGGTTTTGGGAAATTGATTGACAGCAGCTGAGGCTATAAATATATGTAACCCTGCATCAACTTGGCAGAATGCGGCTGGTGTGCAGTCATTAACCTGGGGATGTGAATACAAAAGCAGTGCGGAGTGAGCTCCATCGTGTATTTCAAGTCTGCTTTCACCACTGTCTGCCATCATCTCTCTGTTTTTTGTTTTTTTCCTGACTCTGACTACAGTATGGTGTGCATTTCGATGTCTGTTTTCTTAGCGGCTGATTAGCACGCTCATAAACTAGTGTCGGCGGTTAATGGCCAAAATTTTAATACGGTTCAGATTCAGTATTCAGCACATTAAACAGATTGAATTCCTCTCTGATTATTACCTCAGCGGCTTAAATGAACTGTGCTCCCCTGGCAAAGGGATGCGTACTAAAACTGCTGCCGTCTGACACAAAGACTTGTAGTCAGTCACAAACGAATACAAAATAAAACATTTAAATGGCTTCAGTTCAGTGATATGAGATCTGGTGACATGCAATATCATTACTAGGCTCTGGATAACATGGCATTACTTCTCCCCGAAGCCAGAATGAGGCCACCAATTAGTGTAATCAGCTGGTGTAGTGGACCAAGCAGAAGATCTCCCAAAGTCTATTTCACAGGGGTGAGGTGTACCTCCAGTGTGCAGGTATATATTGTATTAAGCAGATGATCCTCTGAATGTTGCATTAAAGAAAATACGGCGTCTTTTATCACGATCATCCGCCTCCCTTTCTCATCCAGCCAGTCTCTGACTGTTGGCGCATCTTGATCATTATCTTTCGCTTCGTCCGTCTGCATTTCTGCTTTAGCCATCTTCCTCTCTGGGGAACTCTGACAGGCGCAGCGCGACAAAGTGCACAATCACTGTAAGGTGTCGCTCATTGGAGAAAGAATCGAGGCAAAAGAGACGGAAAGGGTTGGGGAGGTACAAGAGAGGGGAAGAGCAGAAAGGAAGCGTGAAAGGAAGGTTGCGGAAAGCAGGAAAAAGACATCAAGGTAGCGAGAAGAAACAGTCAAGTTTAAGGGAAGGAAAAAGAGGTAAGAGGAGTAAGTGGGAGAGGAGGGAGGAGGGAAAGTGTTCTAGGCTTGTGTTCCAGTTAATTACCACAGAAGGCCCCAGGGCTGCCGTTAGACATATTTTCTTCACCAACGATTTTTTTTTTTTATTACAAACATTAATTAATTCAGAGCCTTGTCATCTCGTCTTACATGGATGGGCCCTTTGACCCCTTTTCTTACGCCTCACTTGCACTGCTGGCAGACACACTGTGGGCTGTCACATGGGCTAAGGAGAAACAGGGAGGTTTTAAGTGCTAAGATTTATGGCGGCATTACCATCTGAAAAAAAGAAAAAGAAAGAAAGGTGGGCTAAATACATCTTGTGTGTTAACTGGGATTTTGTTGCACCTCGGTTACACAGTCAAATATTTTAAGTTGGCAGGAAGGGCTAAACGTCAACCGCATAAATGCATTGTATAAATGTGTAGACAGGCAAGTGTACACGTAGTTTAGTACCTGTGTCTCCAGTGCCCTTAAGCATAATCACTCTCTTTCATTTCTGGTAGATGCTTCTCTGTTTGCCTGTCTGTCTGTCTGCCCGTCTGTCACCACTCAATTATCTCCCTGCCTATTCTTCTATTCTGCTCTTCCTCCACAAGCCTTCCTCCTGCCTCTCTTCACCTCTCTCTTGTCTTCTTTTTAAGTGCCTCCACCAGGGAACCGACAACCCGTTTAGCTGGGAGTTTATCATAAATTAAAGATTGCATTGTTACCAACCAATCCTCTTACTGTAAGCAGTTTGGGAAGGCAGGCAAGCTGTCTTGAACCCTGAAAGGAGTCAGACAAGGAGAAAAAAACATCTTCCCCGGGTTTCTTTTTTTGTTGTTGTTGTTTTTTTCTCTCTCTCTCTCTCTCTCTCTCTCCTTTTTTTTCTTCTTCATTTGGCAGGCATCAATTTAGCCCCTCATCGATCTTTGAATAGTTCCTCACGTCCTCACACTCAGTTAACCCTACTTTAGCGCTTTGTGAGGACAGCAGCAGAAAATGAACTGCTGCTGAATGCATTATAGGTACGTGAATAATGCATGAGGATGGCTTGATTCATCTTATCAAGTGCAAGTGATGTGTCCACTTTCCAGGCTGTTTAAGTGTCCCGCAATTTAAATGAAGCGCGCCTCGACTAGTTCACACAGTGTGAGCCTGGGGCGTGATGGTGATTCAGGAGGCTCAGTGAAGAATCATGAACTTGCAGCACACTTAGATTTCTCATAACCTTTGTCACATTTCATTTCCGTCCTCGTTTTCAAACTCCTCTGGACATTTTCAATCAGCGGAGAGCATCCACGAATGATTTCTGCATAATAACTAGAAGGCGAGACTCTACTGTTTAAAAAAATATTAGTGCACCCCTTTATACTAATATTTAAAACGATCTTGAAAATGTGTACATTTGGAAATGGTGCTTTCGCGCCGCAGTGTGGACTGCAAAAATGCCAACTTTCTAAAACGATGACGCATGTTAGTCATATGATGCAGTCATGTGACCAATTAAACTAAGAAAGCGGAGGGCATTATACAAACAATTGTTTTGTTTGCTCTCAGTTTGGACAGCCCTATTAAAGATTAATATCAGTCTGTAAATGCTCCAGATAGCTTTTCTTCAAATTCTTTAACTCTCACTCGCTTTTGCAACTTTGTACTTTTGTGTTACTCGCAGCATCAACTCCACCTCATTGTTAGTCCATTTAAAAAACTCGGTGCTTTTCCTCAACCCTTTGCCGCGACGTTTCAAAGAGCCGGAAAGTAAATAAACAGCAGACAGAAATGAGGCAGGTCGAATCTTCTTGCGTTTCACACATGCGCAGTGCTGGAACGTAAGCGTTTTCGGCCGTTTCCCCAATGAAAACGCCGTTTTCAAATCCATCCGGGCTAGTGTGGACGTAGCCTTACTTACACGTTTAATCAAGATGTAAGTAAGAGTAATCTTTAATAAGGCAAAAACAGAGTTTGTACAATTGTACAGTTTTGTATGACCACCTTTATTCTTCAACACAGTCTAAAGTCTCTTAGACAAGCTTTCTTATAGTTTCTTTAAGTAGTCTTCAGGAACAATTGAAGACTAGATAAGATCCCCAACACCACTGGCTGAAAGGCAAACCTGAACCTTGACAGAGCCTCCACAGTGCTTCACAGGTGACTCTTTTACCTGTTGTGCCTGTCTGCTGACCTCCTTCTATTTGGATCCATCACCTGTTGTCATCAGTTTCCCTTCTTTAACCTAAAGAAAACCTAACCTGTTGCTGGGATCAGACTGGTATTCTGCAATGTTTTTTCAACATCTGTATCTCCCGTAACTCCTGAACTATTTGCTCAATTGAAAGAATTCCAGCATTTCCTAAAAGCAGCATTTTGCATTGAAATTAGAGTCATTACGGTAATCACAGGCACGATGTCGCAGCAGCCCAGCGAAGACGAAGATTGGTTGAGAAAGGAGAGAGACGCTAATATCACTGAAAAAGCATAGAGTTGCTGCTTTCAGATGAACAGCTTTATATCCAGTTTCCTCAGTTTTGTAATTGCACGACATACCATGCCAAGATTTCAGCTAATAGCTCTTTGGGAATCACCTTGTTGGTGAAAAAAATATTATTTTATGCCTTTTTTGTGTTTAAGTGATTCATTGGTCAGTGAGCGAAAAAGCAGCCAGTGGCCAAAGAAAGAAACTTTGAAATACCTTCAGAAAGCTTAGAGAACTGTTGTTTAAGACCACTTTAAAAAATGACAAAAAGCTCAAAGCCTATGCTCAGTACTGTACCTGCCACAACACAGTGTAACGTGTGGTGAACCTGAAAGGGGTACAACCTGCATCTTTAGTGTTAAAGAATGCTTCACATATCTCCACCTTAAAAAGTTGCTTTCCTCCTGCATTTTTTCATTCTCTGTTATAACCCCCTTTCAAAAGATGAGCACAGGCTAGAGATAAGCCAGGGCTGACTTTTGGCTTCATAGGGAATTCAAACCCATTGCACCAACGCTGAACGTTTTTCTGTTTTTTGTTTTTTGTTTTTTTTTGCTCTTAAGACTACTTACCTTTTCTGGTCAGAAAATGCACAATTAGCCAAAGTCTCTTGTGGGTGCAAGATTTTCTAAAGCTTAATAAAGAGTATTTGCAGAAATTCCCTTCACTTACAATGCTGCAAGGTTGATGTAGCTTTCTTTTTTTGCCCGGTGACACCAAAAACATGTTGCCCACCACACCTTAAAATTCCCCAGCCAACCAACAAGGTTCACTGACATTGCTGCTTTTATTTTATATTCCTAGCCTTTTATTCTATAGCACACTTATAATAGAATAGAATACGATGAATTAGGTGTATTCAAACTTTATGCAGGGGGATATCAGGCAATCAGTGATGTATTTGCTGCACAGTGGTTTTTATGTCTTGTAATAGTCGCCACATTAAAGTCTTAAGGAAACATGAAAAGCAGGGTTTGCTACGTTACTGTTTTTAGCCCGTTTCCTGTAAATGTGATCAATCTCCCCAGAGTGTACTAAATCACACTGATTTGAATCAGTTTACTGGGCTTATTGTGGAAGTTATAGCCAAATCAATAAAAACAGCTGGAATCTGGCCACAGATGAGAGGGAATCACTGTAGAATAAATGCGGAGACTTCAGAAAAGACATCATACGCATCACAGATTTTATAAAAAGACCTTGTGAGGTTTGTGCAAGTTTACGCAGGTCAGTTTGTGCTCTTTCACTTTTAGTGCCTGAAGCCACTGTTTATCCTGCCTTTTTTCCTTCATTAGGAAGCATTATTAGTTCAGTCAGAAACGAGTATTCTAGGCAATTTCACAACAGACTTTTTGGCTTGTCATTATAAGAAAAACCCCAAAACATTATTAATATAAAATAATAATGTTTAGTTGCCTTCACGTGGGTCGTGTTATCAGGATACTGAACCCAAATCCGCACTTATGAACATTTTCTATGCCCAGATTTTTCTCACACTGTCTCCTGTTCCTGCAGGCATCGACCCCTTACAGCCTGGAGTCCGAGTCTCTGAGGATGGACTGCATCATGTCAGGAGGGGCATCTCCCACTCTGGCCATCAATGCTGTGACCAACAAGGTAGGGCACCAGCTGTTCATCAGCTGTTTCAATACAAAACAGCGCAACAGCGCAGGCATACAAAGTTTATGTGACTGGACGCGTGGCTTCCATCCTCAGTTAGATACAGACAGAGGTTGGTTCGGCATTTGGCAACTCTCCTTTTAGAAAGAGCTTTTCTTCCATTTTGGCAAATTCAACAAATTCAAATTGGGATCCAGAGCCAGCAGAGCCAACATCATAACAAAGAAACAGCAAACAGTCAAAAAGAGAAGTAAAATCAGCGTGTCACTGTTCATTTTGACATGAGTTCATGAGGCTTGAGTTCTTTTGTTATAGCAATATCATCTACAACCTATTATCAAACATATCAGAATTGTTGTACAAGGTTACTGGATAACTGTGAGGTTGGAATTCATGACGTGGTGGTGGAGGGGGCGTGGGTCAGAGGAGATTCATTAGCAGGTTGGACTCTCTGGATTGGGATTCATTTAAATGCTGTTAGTTTCATTGACGATGACCTTATATGCTTCAGAAGCGACAGATGTTCCATTCAGAGCTTTAAAACACTGTAGTAAAAATCTTCAGAATGATCATAGTTCGTTGGCATTTATATGAATGAATATTGATTTCTTAGTTCTGTGCAATGATTAGTCATTTGTACTTGCTTGTGAGGAAAATGTGTCAAACTTTGTCACAACATATTTATAGTAAGACATAACTGCAGCAGAAGCAGCAGCAGAAGTGTCTGTTTTTCTTTTTCGCCTCTTCTTTAGAGGCTGAGACGCCTTCAGAACAAGTCTTCACTTCTAGCGGAAAGCCTTACGCGACACAAACACACACAAGCATTTAAACACTAAACTGCGTGTGATCGCCTATGTGAGGGTCAGAGATCAAGCAGAGACAGGGACCTCTGACACCTATCTGATCTGACGCACACACCCACACAAACACAGTAATTATGCGCAGTGGGTGATCCTTTTCGTCCTGTCCCCAACCAAAGAGAAAATTTGTCCCGCAGCAGCTCGCATTACTCTGTTTGTTCTGGATGGGATGCGAATGTCTGGACTTTGCAGCACGTTACAGTTTTCCATTCTGGACTTTTAACAGACCCTGACTCATACCTCCCAGAATTTGTCAATATGAGACACGAGGATGAGAATTTCTGCACTTTTTTTCCCTTATCAGCGTTGTAGCCAAGTACTCATGCAATTTTAATCATTATTATTATTATTATCTGGAATTCAGTCCTTTTTTGCTGTGAGACACGGCAAACAACAGAGTGCAGTGGATTAACTTGCCTACCTGAAAAAGTAGATACTGCAGATCCTTCACATTTTCCACCATCATTCTTATAACAAAGCCGTTAATAACGTTATTAATCAATGCCGCAAAAGGTATTGCAGTTTTATTAGATAATCGCTAAGACAAAACAAGGACAGAGCTTCACAAGCAGCCAACTTGGTGCAGATCATCAAGCGATTATTGTTTGGCGTGTTTGGCGTGCCACTCGTGCAGCAGGTGGAGAAACAAAAGGATTTTCATTTGATTTCTTTAAACGTGTCAGGTTGCACTCAATCCGCGCTACGCCAGGAAAGACTAAAACTTGAGTCGTCTCAGACATCAGTATACATTTTGAAACAATGATTCAGAGCACGGAGACCTTGATGATAATGATGCCGATGCCGGCATCAGTGACATCCGCCCACATCCGCACAGGTGGCGTCCTGCAGGCACAGCAGTGCGTCAGAGCTTCTTCTATAACACGTTTGCTCTCGCCGAGGTTCTGCTTGCATTGGACAAAGCCTGCACTACTGAAGGAAGGCGTTCCTATAATTTGATACTGGGAATTTAGGATAGCGGGGGTCGAGGGGGTGGAGGAGGATCAGGATCAGATCATTGCACTGAGTTACTGTAATGTTTGCATAATGAAAAAACAAATCTTTTATGATCTGTCGTGATTAGTGTTTCGGTTCTTTTCTTCTGTGTAGATTTCAACCTAAAGCACCTCATTAAACCTAAAAAGAAATCCCTGTTCCTTTACTTCCACAGTCAGGAGAATTAAACTTTCACCCAGTGCCGATATTACCAAAACTATTCAAACAGGAACAGTTCAGGATTAACACTTTAACCCACGACTCAATAGCACTTCTCTATCCTTTCTTTTTTGCCACTACAAGATGTTCTGCAGTGTAGAGCACTGCCCCAGAGAGCCTTTAATGTTGTCTCACCCGAAGGCTGTATTTTCGCATTTGTCTATACAATTAAATGTTGCCTGGAGGTAATGTTGGCGCTGCGCTTCACAAGTCCTGACAGTCAAATAAAACAAGAGAAACATGATTCAACGTAATCCTGAGGCATTGCTCTTGAACGCTTTGTGATCTGCTACAATAAGATATACAGCGTAGTTACTTCGAAGCACAACTTGGTGTCTTTATCTAATCAGAATCAACAAGTTCAAGGTGGCAAAAAAAAAAAAGCAAAATCACAAGCTTAGGGTCGGTGAGTCTATGTTTTTTCTTTCGTTTAACACAGCAAAAGGACAAATTTACATAGACCAGAACTAATATTTCCACATTTTCCTCATAACTTGTTCCATCAGTTAATGGTGCATGGGTAACTCCTTGAGTGGCGCGGCACTCACTTCAGTCTGGATATGAATTGGCGCGTGAACAAATATGAGGCAGTGTAACAAAATAGGCTACAAGGAACAATAAAGTCATGAATCACTGCCTTTGAAGGGGTTTATGTGGTGCGTTGGCTCAAATTGTTGGCCCCGTATAATAGCCTTTATTGTCATATTAACATCAACACTGTGTGTGTGTGTAGGTAGCGCTGTACAACCATGAAGCAGAAGGCAGCGAGAGTCCTGGGAGCCTGGGCGGCAGCCTTAGCAACAGCCTTTCAGAGCAAAGTTTGGCGTCCGTCAACCTCAACAACCGGAGCACCGCGGTCAGCAGTGGCAGCAACGTGCACGGATACACACCAGTAAGACCTTTGCTTTTGGTTGTTGTTGTTGTTTAGAGTGATCGCTTCTAGGTTTTATGTTTCTCGTGACAATTTTCCACTCAGAATTCAAGGACACTGCCACAGTGTCTGGTTTTTCATTCACAGCTGACAAATTTTAAACAAGCAGCATTAAAACTATTTTTACGTGTTCTGTGTCGTGTTTGGGTCTTTTTTCCCCTGGATTCACTCGAAATAATCTGGATGATTCAGACACCGGTCGAGACACCAGATCAGTACAGAAGGTGTCTGCTGCACCCTTAGCAGACTGAGGAGGTGGTAACCAGCTAACAACATGTACGCTGGATCTACAGTACACTGCTCACTCTCATTTTATGTTTGATGCTCAGATTTTGCAGCCAAATATGTTTTCGCTCATCTTTAGCAGAGCACATTCACTGTGCGTAGAAGCAAAGTAATGACACTTTCTTTGGTTTTTCAAACAATTAGGCCTAATTGTGGTCACCTATTAAAAAAATCAAGGGGAAATGGATTATCTCTCTATTGTAGTGCTACTTTAACATGCATAGAAAGAATCAAATGGGCAACTTCAGTCATCGCTTCTTATGTGCAGAATTTATTTGTGCTCAGACAAGTGAAGCTGACCCAATCCAAAGAGACTTTTATCATTCCTTCCTTCCAGAGGTATGGAAATGCAATTCAGAGTGCAGATTGATTGAAAACTCAGTTGCTTGTTGTTGAACATTGCATTCATATGGACTGATTATTTAGCTCGTGAATTGAATTTTGTTTTGCCGCAGACTATCAATACTCTTTGCAGCCGCTCGCGCCCCTCAGGGCCGAACACCACAAAATAAATTTCAAACCTGTGGGAAATGCTTTGATAGCGGCTTGCTTCTGTCATCCAAAAATAAAACAAGAAGCAAGTTTATCTTGGTTGGTTTTGCTGTTTTTAGATGAGTGTGAGCCAGATGCTGTGTGTGTGTCTTTTGAAGATTATTTAATACTGCTGAACTTATGCTCTGAAAGCTCTTCGCGTCAAACCTCTTTCGACTTCAGACATTTTTGTAAAGCGCCAACACGACTATCCTACATTCACACCCACTTAACGCTGTGATTGGCCAGCTGTGTGGAGGTGAGAAAGGAGCGAAGGACTACACTCTAGCTCTAGCTCTTTTTTCCTCTGGTGGTTATGTAACTGCAGTACTGAGCAAAGAGTCTTGAGCCGCCCCTCTCTTTATGTTTCGATTTTAAAAAAACAGTCTTTGTTGTAATTTTTTGAAGTGCTCTTGAGCAACAACTCTCTAGGCTTTCAGAGTTGTTTTTGGACATTGGCTGCTTTTTCACTCATTTCCAGTCCAGTCTTTATCCCTGACCGTTTTCAGACACATTTGGGGGTTTTATGTTGTTTTTTTTATTAAGCCACTTAACACTGAGCTACCATACCCCACTAACTCTATTATTTCAGCAGGTCCCACACACTGTATACAGAGGACACATTGATGCAGTCCCATGTTGTCCGCTGTTAATGTTCCTACAAACTTGGATAATACAAAGTAGAGAAGAAACTCTGCACATAGCTGTTTCGTGCCATATTTTATCCTGACAGTTTGAACTATTCCTTGTGCCTTAAAACAAGGTCCTATTTAACTGAGTAGTCTTAAATAGTCCAACTTACATGATAATGAGCTGCTTGTTTATTAAAGAGGGACTACATTAGGAAACCAATATGTTTGAACATAAACTGACCCATGATGAGCTTTTGAGATTCAAAACAACATATTAATGGAGTGATTTTGGACCCGATTAGGAGTGACCTGATGTCTGAATAACTGAAGCAGCTCCCGTTAATTTTCCTTTCAAATCAAGTCAAGTGGCTTTATTGTCATTCCAACTATGTGCAGTGGTACAGTACACAGTGAAGCGAGACAACGGTGCTACGTATAACATATAACAGACAATCAACACAGGACTGCATAAAGTGCAAGTGTGCAAAAATTTCAAAAATCTCCCCCCAAAAAACCCCCAAACAGTGCAACACTAGGCAGAACAGAACGATACAGACACAAGCCAGTGGAGACACAACAGTGCAATAGCAAAGTGCAACAATGACAGTGGGTTGTGCAAAAGACTGATTGTCTTTCACTACTAATGTAGTATCTACAGGCTTTAAAGAAGTGATGCTCAAATGTTTTTGGTGTCCTCGTGACCTTTATAAGGTGCACAAAAAGGGGCGGTACACTTACACATTCTTGCTTTGCAGTCCACGAGGTTCCCTGCTGTGTCAACTGTCATTCATATTTTCACCTGTATATATTCTGGCTCCCAGTTGATAAACCTTTGTGAGCAAGTGTGGCTTTCTTTCTATTCAGTCCATTTCATTCTCCAAATCCTTGTAGTAGTGTAGCTACAACAGCGTTTTTTCCCCACTGCGATCACTAAAGTCCCTTTCGGTCAAATATAAATATGGGAACTAGACAGACCTGCATTGTGTTTGATGTATTTGTGATCGTTTTCGCGCCTGTGTCCCTCTAAACCAAATGTAATACAGTTTTAAAGGCCAGTCTCTGTTCAAAAACAAAATTACAGGAGGGCTGAAAAATCCCAACTCTTCATTATCTCTCCCTTGTAACAGCTGCTCACCTTTTTACCATCAATCACTTTTCCCTGCTCACCTCCCACCTGCATTAGCAAAGGTCAGTGCAATCTCATCTCGTTAACCTCTCATTTCTAGAGGCCATCTTTTGTTTTCTTCCTCCCTGCATCGGCTCCTCCACCTTTCGCCCTCCTCTTCCATCGTTTCAGACCTCATCTGCGGTCTAGTCCGGTGGGATCGGGTTTAGTTCTGACTCATTACCTGAAGCAGGTGATAGCCCCCTCCCCCCGCATCCCTTTGACTGACGGTGATTACTGGTGGCATTGCTGGCAGAGATCTCAGACACCGAGAGAGTTTATGGAAAGGCTGGCATTATTGGGGTGGAGGTAGATGTGTGGGAGATGTGTCGTCGTAAGTTGGCTTATATTGGCAGAGACACACTGATCACAGCAAATTGCTTGAGTTCTCCGGGTGGATGGTGAGGAAGATGACAGCTTGGATGAAATGAGGGTGGATGAAGACCGGCTGCATTCACAATATGCGGCAGATATGTGAAGCTTCGTATTTTGTTTTTGCTTTTATGTGAAAAGAAATGAGAGGCAGCAGCGATTCCATTTTAATTGTGTGAAATTGAATTTGGTATGATCATCACTGTGAATGGCTGAATTATTAAATGATTTCTGACAGTAATTTATATAAAAAAAAGTGTCCAGGGCTCGGCTGAAGTTTTAATTTAATTCATTTAAATTAAATCGTATTATTATTGAATTTTACTTTTCTGTCTGGCAATTGAAATTCAGGTGTGTTCACTTAGGTTCAGCCTGTAGAGACAAAAAAGCCAAGAGGTTTGTTTCTAATGCATTTTGACTTAAAGGCAGAGGTGCTCTCCACTTGATGCCTGTGCTAGGAAGCTGGATTTGGGATTATCCAGGTAACTTCAAGGTTAACCCTGGGTTTGCAGTATTACAGAGTCCGTTCACTTCTTAGCTCTACTTACTTGTTATTGTAGCCATGGTAACCTATCCTGCAGACCCGATCTAGGTTGTCGATCAGCAGGTATGAGATCACTGCTTACCAACCAATCAGTTATCTGGGAAATAGAATCACCATTTGTGGAAAAGTCCTTGGACTTTTGTCTAAAGTTTTTCATCTAGACTCTTGCTGTTTCCCCGATGAGCATTAGACTGTTCTATAGCCTATAATATATGATCCCAAAACAGGGCATCTGTGGACCTTAGAGTCTAAACCTACATTATAATTATGTTTTTATATTGAATCTTTAGGCTGTTCTCAGACCCTTAGACAAAATTGAGGCTACAGCTGAAAGAATAACAACTAAACCTATCACACATGCATCTAATTCATCACATTCTCCCATATTTCAATGTTAGAGTGTTGATACTTTTATTTTACTGACTATTGTACTGTGATTTTCTGTTTCACACTGCTTATTTCTCTACAGCAGGAGCATTTCTTTCAGTTACCCTCACAGTTTTATCATTCTTTGTGAGATCAGCGGCTCGCGTGCCAGTGGAGACGTCCATCTGTGTGACTGGCCGGATGCTGCCAGCGTCATCCCCTTAATGTGAACATGCTCATAGTTGGATTAATCAATCATGAGTTAAGTTATGAAGCTGATAACCACCTTTGTGTGACAATTTACCCTGATTGCTAATGTTAGGGTAAGTGAATAAGTTGCTAATATAATCTGACCAGATGTGCCTGATTTAAGGGTTAAAAAGCAAAATAATGGCCTCACAATAGTATTCATCAACAGGCGACAGGATCTGAGCATGCTCACTTAAGACTGGTCTCAGAAAACTATGAAGTAATAAAAATATAACAGCAAAAGACAACACTGGTGCCGCAGGTAAGGAACGAAATCGGTGCTGCATATGTAAATACACTGAGGTGTGGTTCAGCTTTAGTGCAATCTCACTGTTGTGTTAGAAGCTGTTGTTTCTAACACAACAGCTAAACTTTACAATACATTTAGCCATTCAGGAAATCACTTTTTGACCAGTTCAAAGTGAAATTAATTGTCTTCATGTAATATTCTTCCTGATCCAGGCCCACAAATACACCGAGCAGTTTCTATTCTGCAAACTGTAATTCTAACTTTTTAAAATCAACAGGGCAGCAGAGTAGGAGGATGTACGAAAACGTTGAATTTCTGAATAACTAACCCCAACGCAGAGCTCCTTTCTGCTGTGTTTGATCAAAAGAATCTGTGAAAATGTGTTATTTACAGCTGTTTTTAAACTGGAGCTACAAGATAACGTGCTCCAAACCAGGTTATGCGTTTCCCGCTGGTTGCTATGGTTACCTAACCAGGTAAAATGGGAGCAACTTTTTGAGTTCAAGCTCAAAAAAGTGTAAAAGAGTGTCATAGCTACCGCGGTGTAACCCAGGTCTTTGAAGCCTTGATTGTTTTTTGCTGTCGCCATCTTGGTCTCTTAATTATTTATATAGTACTAACCACAGTGTGTCACTGAGACCATTAACACAAGAGGAAAGTGTTTACAGAGGTCAAGTCAGAAAGCTGTTTCCTCACAGACTTCTACTGGACCCATGGCATTTAAGAAGAACTCGGGTTTAAGGCACTCTCACACCAGGTTAACCTATTAACCTTACTTCTGATTATACAGATGTTAGAATTAACCTTCCAAAACTGGAGGCACAGGGCTTTGATGTGCGGAGGTGTGGAGTTGTAAAACAAATAATTTTATGGTGATAATTTGTTTTTTTACATAGTGTCTATATTGTGTTATTAGAAATATGTCTGTTGTTGCTATTGAGTTTATATTAGTAACAAAGCTGGATAAATACTAGCTGATAACTTATGGAGAAGGGGTGGGATTAAATAAATGTGCACTTCCTCCCACTTTTTTGTGGAACCTCTGTATTTTGTTTATATGATCAAAATAAATAGAACATTTATTTTGATCATATATAGGTTTAACACATACGTCATCTACATGATCCGTGCAGTCCCGAGTCACCTTTTGTGCTTCTGTTTTGCATCCTGTCTTTAGATTGACTGACACAAGTTATATTATGTCACCTTAGGAGCAAATATCTGATTTGTGAATCTTCTCTCTGGATACAAATCGCTGTTGTTTCGTAGCCGCGCACTGCTGCTGCAGGTGATGGAGGAAGATGGTGATGAACTACAATCCACTTAGGAGTAATCCAATAATTTTAAGCAGTTTCATGTGCGGTGAGATTTTACAACTGAATGGCAGTTCCTTGACAATTAAAACATTTTAACTGAGCCTTGGTTTAATTCGGGGAGGCACAGAAATTCTTGAAGTCACTAATATGCTCTCTAATCCTTCCATACATGCTCTGTGTATGACAAGCAGCAGTCAATAAAAGAACTAGGTGCCATTAGGTGGTGTTTTTTGTGTATTTTATAAACAGTAGGGCCAAGAGTTGGTTATGAATGAGCCAAAAAATTCTTACTATTTTTGATGAACCAGTCAAGCACATAAAACGTATGCACTTGAACCTGCAATGCCTCATCACCTTGACGAACTAAATCTTTTCAATCGCAGTGTGAATTGAGCCTTTGTCAGGCGTTTTTCTGAAACCACGACGTTCTCTGATGTTCCCCGTGCCTTTTAACAGTCGATCTGTCTCTTCTTCCTATCCGCCTCGAAGGTGAGCAGCCACTCGGAACCTTCGTCCCAGTCCTTGAGCCTCCAGCAGCCCGCCCAACCTCCGCCGCCGCCTCCTCCTCCTCCCCCGCAGCCCCAGTACGGTTTACCTGTCCCCGAGTCACGGGACAAGCAGCTCTGCTTCTCAGACTTCGAGGACCTCAGCTCTTCGTTCCGCAGCCTTTACAAGTGCGTCTTCGAGCAGTCCTTCTCGCAGCAAGGTGGGTGGTTTTGTGTGCGGATTAGTGTGCCTGCTCATGCGTACCTGTTCGACACCTATAATAACACGTGTGTTCACGGGGAAATAAAGTAAACTTCTGTGTGAGGCTTTGTGCACATAATTAACTGACAAGAATAAGCCCCCCCGCCACCACCACCTTTATAAATTCAAACAGTTTAACACTGGTTTCATAGCCGGCATTCCAGTATTAACCTCCACCACACACTCCTACTCTGTTGTGTTTTAATAAACAAACAATCTGTTGTTCCGCATATCTGCGTTTTACGGCTCGCTCAGTCAAATGAGTAAAGGCAATTAAGAGTAAGAATTCAACAGAAGGGGGGGGAAAAAACTCTCAAACACATCTGTAGTCGAGCAGAGCAAAGGGTTCTGCAGCTTTGATAGCAGCTAATTAGATTGGTTCTAAAGTTTGCGAAGCATCTCGCTAATTGCTTCCTGACGCTTTCAGGTCACTAGGCCTCCTCCCTCTTGGACACCCCACCATCGCACCAACCTCCTCTCACCTTCTCTCTTCTCCCTCTCGCGCTTTTTCTCTCTCACTTTTTACTCCTGATACACATCAACAAATCTTCTGTAACCAAGGAGATTGATACGCTCTGTTGACCCCCGCAACTGCTGCCTGGATTCACCCTCTGACAAGGTCCCCTTCAATTTGTGGTCAGGGTTGTACACAGAGTACAGATAAGACAATGAGAATATAGATGGTGGGGAAGAAAACGGCACTGCGCTGAGATCTAAAAGGAAAATGAGGAAGAAAATGGATTTAGCGGATGCTTGAAAGGGTCCCTTAAGTGTGAGGCTTAGCAGGAAACGGTGTCAGTAGTCATTGTATTTGAGAATTTGAGTCATCCAGACAGAGGAGCTCATCGTATCTACAGCGAGTCCAGGACCGCACACCGCATTGCTACGGGCTCAGGCAGTGCCACCATCCTGAATTACAGGTCACAGTGAAGCAAATATGAACCTTTTCTAAAGAGCAAACGAGTGAATCAACAGCTGGGTCAACTTGTGAAGTCTCATTTTACAATCTGGCTTTCAAAATTATGCTGCCCTTTCCCTTTTTGCCATCTTAAAATCTTAAAGAGAACCCTGTTATTATTCCCTTTAAATGCACCCGTACGGTAAATTAGGAAAGAGGAACACAGCCGTGGTAAAATCATAGATAAAAATGGAGCTTTGATTTGCAGTACTGTAAATACAGTTAAGGCAATGAAAGCATTGACTATACACACAGCAGAGGGGAATAAAGAGACTGAATGAAAAATACTCTGCACTCGGTGGTGCACTCATCGATTCGCTTTTTATCGGTGACAAAAAGTTCTGAAGAGATCTTGGAGTGATAGCAAATAAAGGAAAAGGTAAACACGACTCAAACAAATGTACCAAAGGAAGGTAACCTTCGAAGAGTCCACCTTACTTTATAGTTGGACGTTGTATGTCCTTGGAAGAGCCTTTTACATTTAAGTAGTCACAAAACCGGGAAGCGGACAGCCGAGGTCCAGAAACGCTGCAGCATCATTTGAAAATTTAATGAGGCAGCAACCGACATAAAGCTTCTTCAGTGTCGATGATGAAAAGGAATTCATAGGTAGAGGTGAGGGAGAGTGTGTGTGTGTGTGTTTGTGTGTTTGAGGGATGAGTCAGAGATTCATATGACAAATCAGACAGGAGAGACACCGGGTGACGTAGCCAGGCTGGCTCGCCAAAACCTACACCCCCAATCAGAGATGATGGGTATCACCAATACTGATTATCCTTGTTAACCCAAGCTTTCTGTTTCACGCTCTGTGTGTGCCCTCATAAAAGGGCTTGTTTGAAGCCTACTTAAATCAAAAGCATTATCAGATGAATGGCTGATAGAGATCTATAAAGAATATATCAAAATATAATGGCAGAAGCCCGCACTGGTGCTGCAAATAAGGCAAGAGAGCAGCTGGCAGAAAATCGTTAATCTTGTGAATTCATAAGTGAATCTATTTATTTTACCACCCAGTGCTGACATTTATGTCTAAAGTTACAGCTGCAAGCTACAGGGGTGCCAGTGCATTCGCCTCTGATGCCGTCCCACAGCCTGATGGCAAAGATGTGGAAGTCTGCTGCCAGATCAAAGTGAAATCAAATTTATTGATACATTATTCTTGCTGATAAATAACCTCCACATAAACTGATCAGTTTTCTGATCCGAGCTGCAATTCCTGCAGTGTAAAATGGACTTGGATTCAACAAACCCGTATAATTCCTTTGGTGGTATTGCGATGTATAAGACATATTCCTGCTACTGAGAATCCATAGCAGTGGTTGTGCATGTGTGATTGAATAGGAGGCTAATAGCTGTGGGTGACATACCAAGGCATGTAGGTGGTTTAAACAATTGACTGACAATAATTTAGAAATGGCAACGTGAAAGTAATCCACATCCACTTTAAAATGAGTTCAAGAGAGCAAATCTGAACATGTTGTTGAAGGAGAATCTTTGGCTTTATTTGGTTGAGCTGTTATAGTGGAAAAAAGGTGTCTTCTCCATCATTTTTGCCCCATTTTTTAAAGTTTCATGTGTCTTTATGTTTTTTTCCCCAAGCAGGTTTGATGAGTATGCCCGGTGACTCGGGTCAACAGGCCCGCACCGCCTGCTCCTACCAGCACTCTCCTGGTGGGGGAAGCGGCAGCGGCCACCACCACCAACACAACCATGGCCAGACATCGCACCACCCTCACCACTCTCACGTCTCCCCTCACTCCACCCACGGTCAGCACCAACAGCACTCTGGTCACTCTCAGCAGCACTCGTCTCTCTCCCACCAGCAGAGTCACGCTGTGCAGGCCTGCCCCACAACAGGTGAGAACAGGTTTACAGACAAAGGGCATTACAGCATGTGTAGGATCTTTGGTGTCGCCTACTGGTGCACAACATCAGGAAAAACATGGGCAGACTTTAGCAACTTTCTAACAGGGATTGAATAATACTTTGCCAATCAGAGTAATAATAATAACATCAATACATCAGCTTGCACTGAACATACCAGGTCTTTAAATTTGAATGTGAAAGCTTTCTTTTAACGATAACATGAATGTTCACTAACAAAGCAACACGAGAGTCCCTTTGATTGTAGTTAATTACTCTGGGAGAGAGGTTACAAAGGCACAGATACTCATTGAGGTGAAAGGCAATTCATGTACTTTAAAAAACCCTTATCCTTAATTACCATAATTTGTTTCAAAATCACAGAATTCAGTTAATTCGGAACAAATTTACTCAGAAACCACAGACAAAAGATGCTTTATATCCCAGTTTCCATCAACATCTGGGGAAGTTTGTGCAGACACTGCACAGGAGCAGGAACTGCTTATATGATGTGCTTAATATACACAATATAGACCTGACCACTGGTGTTTTACCTTCACAGCCCCCTCATTTAGGATATGGATAACCATAATTCTTTTTAAGATCTATTTCTGGCATTTTAGCCTTTATTGAAAGGGCAGGAAAGCAGGGGGAATGACCTGAAGCACATGGTCTCGGGTGCATTCAGACTCAGCTTCTGCAGCAGCCTTTCGGCATGAGGTCCTGCTCAACCAAGTGAGCTATGCTGGCATTGAGTATAAGCGAAATTCTTCTGGCCTGGTGAACAAGTGGTTATATTACACCAAAAGCAAACCTTCCTCACTATTACCGTTCACATTATGTTTTCCAAGAAACAGAAAACCAGTAATCTCAGCGTCCTCGCAGCAAGAAAGTTCCCCCTGCTGCCCTTGTGCCCTCGGCTTTCACCTACATCCAGAGTCATGCTTGTCAGGTTAGCTGGTGATTTTAAAGTGGCTGTAGGTACGATTGTATGCCTCTGTGTGCAGGGCGTACTCTGTGTCTTAACAGCTGGGGATTAGCTCCAGCGCCCCTTCAACCCTAAATTAGATAAACAGTTAAGAAAGAAATGGATGGCTTGATGCTTTTAGACATGGGGAAACAGGCAGTTAAAGAAATAATAAAGTTGTTTGCTTTTCATTTGAAAATGGGTTTAAAATGTAAAACATGTGCAACAGTAAAAGAAAAATAAAATCAAAATATGTTTCTTTTTATCTGGCGTGACTGTGATTAGCAGTGGGGGAGACCACCTTCAGGGTTGAAATGACAAAATTATGAAAATATTGTCCGGTGTTCTTTTCATTCCGATGCCGCTGTAGAAGAGAAGACCTCCTATTACCGAGACTTTCACTTTGAAAGCCCCAATGCTATTTCTCCAGTTTCTCTGCTTTTCTAATTCTCCTGAAAAGACCATACAAAGCTCAAAGTATAGCTTCACATATATAGGCGCACCAAAACACTGATTCAACATTGCGATTTCCAAGGCCACATTGGTGTAACTGCAGTTCACCTAACACATCAGAATGGCACATCTGTGTACGCGGGCATTGGATTTGTATTGTATTCTTTCCTCTATAAGGTCCCAGAGTGTTTGATTTTTATGAGGCTGAGCTGATACAAACAGGCTTCTCCAAATCTTCACGAGGCTTTTCCTACTCATATTCCCAGTCTTTGTGTGTGTTTTTTCTCTTCGTGTCTCTGCAAGAGAGCTCTCAGGCCAGTGGAAAAGCCTATTTAGACATTATTTATCTAGGTTAGTATTCCCCACGACCAAGCTGAGGATGAATGAAAGCAACCTCTCTGTCTTTGATCCACGGCCTGAGAATGTATTGTTGTTTGGGTTGTGGTGGTGAAGGCGCTGAAAAGAATCTTCTTTCTTTTGCCTCACAAGCAAAGCTATGACTGGATTTTTTTGTCTTTCTTTTTGTGTGTAAACTCATGCCACCTTGTGGCTGTTTGCAGAACAGACAGATCTTTTTAAAGTGAATTAGTTTACCAGTTTGGGATCATCTAACAGTGTTGTGTTCTTCAGTATCACTGCAGATAACCAATGCTGTTTTATATCTGGGAGAAATCTTTTGAAACACGCAATTTAAAGACACCATATTTGGTTTATTTTGAAAAAATTTTTTTTTTATCTATTAGATGTTTTAATTCTGAATTTGATTCCTTTTTTATTTTACAATGCGATGCTCCAGGGTAAGAATAGTGTTTTAGAACAAGAGCAAATAAACACTGCCACCTTGCAAAGTCAGTTCAGAAAAGTTAAAAAAGACATGTATGTTAAATGACATTAATATGGGACATTATTCTGAGTCTTACCCTCGTTGCTTCGTGTGAAAATCCTTTTTTTCCCCAGGTTGTCTTTTGCAACATTTGGAAAAATGTTTCTTTAAAGAGACGTTTGTCTGTGTGTGTGTGTGTGTGTGTGTGTGTCAGTCATGTCATCAGACTGGTACCCCAACCTGGACTGGCTGAAGGAGAGCTGCCGCATCGCTACCAGCTACAACTGGGCTGACGTAGACCTCTCCCCATTCCAAGGTAACGCAAACACACAACTGCCATCAGTGTGGACAAATGAAATGAACACTGATAAAGCTGTCTACCGCGGCCCGCCTAAACACGGGGAAAATTGATAAAATGCGTATCATGTCGATCAGCTGCTTTGATTAAACCATTGTGATTCCTCTCTGTGCTTTCATATGCACTCGCCCTGAGGCTCAGTGTTATAATATCCAGTGTGGTAATAGTACTGCCCTAATAAAAGTCATTATCCTGCATCTGAGAGGTTCCCACTCTTATTCTCTCACACACGCACACACACACACACATAGACACACACAAGCTGTCTCGCTCCCTCCCAATTGTATGATGTGAATAATCCAATTAGGTCCCGGCTCAGTAACAGCCTCTTATCACGGTCAGCGCACAAAGCCGGCAACATCCACACGCGATTGATGACGACGGCTGGTCCTGTAGCTCACAGGCCGCTGCTGTCTCTCTCTCTCTCTCTCTACTTCTGCAACGCTTGACCTCTCTCACACCGCCGTAATGCCATCCTCTACTCTCTCTGGCTCATCTCCAAACAGCAGGGACCGAGCCTCTTGTCTCTGTCGGCGCCACATACGAGCCATACAAATGTGTTTTTGGGCAAAATATCTATCTTCACGTTTGAAAAATGGAAGCTTGAGCTTGTCTTATTTTGGAAGCGGTAAATACCAGAGGAGGTGATTTCAGTTCAGCGTCTTCTGCGTTGTTTTAAATGTGAACAGGCATCCCGTCAGAACAAAAGACGGTTTGTAGTTTCAAGGTTTTGAAACTTACGGTGACAGTAAACCGTAGTGAGATTCTTGTGCTGGATGTGTCCTCACGGTGATGGATGATAAATAATTTATTTCTTATTCAACCCGTGATTTGCTGACGGTGGTAAGAAAAAGTTCTGCAGAAGTTGTCTGGGAAAAGTCATGAAGGAGTGCATGTTGTTTTGCTGTAATGTTTAGCATGTAGAGTGACACATATTAAGGAGAAATATCACAAAAAATTATATGTTAACTACAATTTTTGATGCTGCAAATGATATATTTAGAAGGGGGAAAATACAGGGTGGGCCATTTATATGGATACACCGTAATAACATGGGAATGGTTGGTGATATTAAAGTCCTGTTTGTGGCACATTAGTATATGTGAGGGGACAAACTCCTCAAGATGGGTGGTGACCATGGTGGCCATTTAGAAGTCGTCCATCTTGGATACAACTTTTGTTTTTTCAATAGGAAGAGCGCCATGTGACACATCAAACTTATTGGTAATGTCACAAGAAAAACAATGGTGTGCTTGGTTTCAACATAACTTTATTCTTTCATGAGTTATTTACAAGTTTCTGACCACTTATAAAATGTGTTCAATGTGCTGCCCATTGTGTTGGATTGTCAATGCAACCCTCTTCTCCCACTCTTCACACACTGATAGCAACACCGCAGGAGAAATGCCAGCACAGGCATCCAGTATCCGTAGTTTCAGGTGCTGCACATCTCGTATCTTCACACCATAGACAATTGCCTTCAGATGACCCCAAAGATAAAAGTCTAAGGGGGTCAGATCGGGAGACCTTGGGGGCCATTCAACTGGCCCACGACGACCAATCCACTTTCCAGGAAACTGTTCATCTAGGAATGCTCGGACCTGGCACCCATAATGTGGTGGTGCACCATCTTGCTGGAAAAACTCAGGGAACGTGCCAGCTTCAGTGCATAAAGAGGGAAACACATCATCATGTAGCAATTTCAAATATCCAGTGGCCTTGAGGTTTCCATTGATGAAGAATGGACCCACTATCGTTGTACCCCATATACCACACCAAACCATCACTTTTGTTGTTCCAACAGTCTTGGAGGGATCCATCCAATGTGGGTTAGTGTCAGACCAATAGCGGTGGTTTTGTTTGTTAACTTCACCATTCACATAAAAGTTTGCCTCATCACTGAACAAAATCTTCTGCGTGAACTGAGGGTCCTGTTCCAATTTTTGTTTTGCCCATTCTGCAAATTCTGTGCGCCGATCTGGGTCATCCTCGTTGAGATGCTGCAGTAGCTGGAGTTTGTAAGGGTGCCATTTGTGAGTAGCTAATATCCGCCGAAGGGATGTTCGACTAATGCCACTCTCCAGTGACATGCGGCGAGTGCTACGCTGTGGGCTCTTGCTGAATGAAGCTAGGACAGCCACTGATGTTTCTTCATTAGTGACAGTTTTCTTGCGTCCACATTTTGGCAAATCCAACACTGAACCAGTTTCACGAAACTTAGCAAGCAGTTTGCTAACTGTAGCATGGGAGATGGGTGGTCTCGTAGGGTGTCTTGCATTGAAATCTGCTGCAATGACCCGGTTACTGCGTTCACCAGATATCAACACAATTTCGATCCGCTCCTCACGTGTTAACCTCTTCGACATGTCAATGGCTGTGAACAAAGAGAAACTTGTAAATAACTCATGAAAGAATAAAGTTACGTTGAAACCAAGCACACCATTGTTTTTCTTGTGACATTACCAATAAGTTTGATGTGTCACATGGCCCTCTTCCTATTGAAAAAACAAAAGTTGTATCCAAGATGGCCGACTTCTAAATGGCCACCATGGTCACCACCCATCTTGAGGAGTTTGCCCCCTCACATATACTAATGTGCCACAAACAGGATTTTAATATCACCAACCATTCCCATTTTATTACGGTGTATCCATATAAATGGCCCACCCTGTACATTTTGCTCAATATAATTAGCGAGTCTAAAGGAAACTTGTAACTTATTTTGTGGTCAAGAATTTACATCTAATTTTAAAACACTGTTACGATTCTGCAAATACCAAATTTCCTATTTTCAGAATTAAAAATGTCACAATCTACAGTGATGAAACTCGATTGCATTAAATGATGAAGCTACAAGGATGTCTGAGATACTGAAGCAAGAATTATTAAAGAATTGACATTTTGTACGCAGTTAAATCAGCTGATGAAACTATTAAAAATACATTTGTATTTTTTCCCAGCAGTGACTTAGTGGTGTCCACACCTTTAAATCATAGACTCATTAATATCCTCCCATAAGCATCCACATGTATTTATTTATCAATGTTTTAGTCCACATAAATATTAAATAATGTATTTGGTGAATAAATCAAAGGCTTCTGACACAGTTGTAAAAATGTACTTCTAAAGCTTTTAAGGCTTAAGGGGAACAGTATCATAGCCGGTATACACTGATCAGGTCTAACTTTATGACCTTCACTACCCACATGCATCAGTGAGCTTTGGCCACCAATGACCCTGTCGCTGGTTCACCTTGGACCCCTTTGATAGATACTGACCACTGCAGACCAGGAACACTCCACAAGAGCTGCAGTGTTGGAGAAAATCTGACGCATGTCAAACTCACTCAAATCCTTACATGTGCCCATTTTTCCTTCTAACACATCAACTTTGAGGACAAAATGTTCACTTGCTCCCTGATATCTCCCACCCACTAACAGTGGGTTAGAGATGATGAAGAAAGAATGAGTGTAACCTCCCCTGTCAGTGGTGTATATGGTAAATGGCCTGTATTTGTATAGCGCTTTACTTAGTCCCTATGGACCCCAAAACACTTTACACTACATTCAGTCATCCACCCATTCACACACACATTCACACACTTGTGATGGCAAGCTACATTGTAGCCACAGCTGCCCTGGGGCACACTTACAGAGGGTTAGGGACACTGGTACCACCAGGCCCTCTGACCACCACCAGTAGGCAACAGGTGAAGTGTCTTGCCCAAGGACCCAACGACCGAGACTGTCGGAGCCGGGGCTCGTACCGGCACCCTTCCGATTACAAGACAAACTGCCAACTCTTGAGCCACAATCGCCCTATATGAAAGGTGTGATCACCCCTGCAAGATCAATTTCTTGTGCATCTCTACCGACGCTTCTTCTTCTTCTTTTGGATTACTCCATAGAAGTCCCGTTATGAACCCTGTACCTGTGCCTCTGATGATCCGGTGTGTCAGGCTGGAAATCCTTTGACTTTTTTTTTTTATTCATGCAAAATTTGAAAACGCATGCTGTGATTTTTTTTTTCCTGCAGGTGCGACTACAATTGAGCCTGTATGTTCATTCTATAAACATATTCCTAATTTATTAGATAAAACACCAAGGGAATTACACTACATCACAAAAAAATACAATTTACTCGATTTGATAAGCACTGATGCATGCCTGATGTTTAAAATTATTCATTAGTCAATCACCACCCACTTAGAGGATGTCGGGTATTTCTTGGCAGTGGAAGTGCTGCTAAGAAGAAAGCATCTATTAGAGAACAGCAACGTTTGGTCTGCTTTTTCAGTAAAGTAATGAAGGAAGTGAAATTTTTGTACCCACAGAAATGAGAGACTCATTTTTGCGGTGTTTAAAAAAAATCACAGAAACCAGTGCTGGCCTTGCATCCTTTATATTTAGCATATTGATTTAATTTAATAATAGGTTTTCTCTTATATCGCTTCTTTTTCTGTTTTTTCTTTGTTTGTTTTTTTCCTGTCTGGCAGAACAAGCTGAACAAATGCAAATTAACAACTCGTGCATTAATTTACCTGTAAAAAAACAAATCAAAACAATAAAATAAAGTACATGAAACGATGTCACATCTTGAAGCAGTAAAAGCTCTGGTGCGTGGCAGTCACAGCACTTTGCTTCCTCTCTCTGTCAGGTCTGAAGGAGAGCATGCGACAGGCGGAGCTCAGCAACTGGTCTCTTGATGCTGCCCAGATGGCTGACCTGTGTTCCTCCATTAACCAATTCTTCATGGCGACGGGGGTCATCCCCCCTCAGGGCGCCACCCACCCACAACCTCAGGTCCAACATCCAGCGCCGCCGTCCGCTCCTCAGCACCCGGCTCAGCCGCACGGGGCCATGCATCCAAAGCCCAGCCATCACAATCAGCATGGGCAACACAACCCACATAATCAACACATCAGCACAGGTCAGTCTGCCGGGCCAAGGATCCTGTACTATAAGGATAGAAGTATATTAGATTGTTGCATCTGGGACCAGAGGCTGAGATTTCTGCTAGTAACCAGCTTAGACCTGGAAAGTCAGCTGCTTTATATGTGCACAGGGCTTTACACACATGCACACATGGCAGCATCGTACTCTGGACTGCTGTTCTGTTATTTAATTATTAACACCGCAGTATCCTGTTAAAAAAAACAAACATTACAATAAGTGAAAGGATAAGACACTGGAGATGCCCTCCAGATCAAGATCAGCCAGACCCTGCAGGAACTGGAAATCCTTCTACCCTCTCCAATCTTAGAAGAGGTTTACAAGTTTGTGGACAAGGCTCAGCGGGCCCAACACTCTAAAGGAAAAGAAAGACAACGCAGGAAATTTCACACCTTGCTTTCAAAAACACACACTCCTCATCCTGAACCTACACAACCCAGAGAAGAAAACACACCTGAAGTCAGTCAGGAGAAATGGGTTAAGAACTTTTCAGACAGGATTCTCACTGAACCTGAAAAGAGAGTATTAGCCAAAGGACTCAATTTTGCCATTTCTCCACAACAGTTGCCCATAGTGGACCTCATCACAGCCACAGAATCTGCCATACGGATTAATAAATTATCACAGACAGAAGCAGAGCAAATCAGGATGAAAGTCTCAGCCACGCTCTCCAGTGCCAAAGTCCCTCCATCCAACCTCACAATACAGGAAAAGAAGGCCGTCGCTTCCCTGAGCAAAGACCACAACATCACTGTTTTACCAGCTGATAAGGGAAGATGCACCGTGGTCCTAAACACTACAGATTACCATACAAAGATCACTACTCTCCTCAGTGACAACAATACCTACGAAGCCCTAAAGCGAGACCCCACAAGCAGCTACAAAAAGAAAGTTATAGCTTGCCTTCAAGACTTTGAAAAGGACAAAATTATTGACCGCCTTACATATCACCGCCTTTACCCAGGGGATGCCATACCCTGCATCTATGGACTTCCTAAAATCCACAAGGAAGCTGTCCCACTCAGACCCATAGTCAGTAGCATAAACTCAGCCACTTATAACATTGCTAAACACCTTGCTACCATCCTTGCTCCTCTCGTGGGGAACACCCCACACCACATCAAGAACTCCACCGACTTCACCGACAAGGTCCAGAAACTTACCCTGGATCCAGATGAAACCATGGTGTCCTTTGATGTAGTCTCTCTCTTCACTTGCATACCCACCACGGAGGCCGTGGAGACTGTCAGAAAACGACTACAAGAAGACAGCTCCTTGGAGGACAGGACCAACTTCACACCCGATCAGATCTGCACACTGTTAGACCTCTGCCTCACCACTACATATTTCAAATACAACGAAGGCTTTTACAGACAAAAACATGGCTGTGCCATGGGCTCCCCCGTGTCACCTATTGTAGCCAACCTTTACATGGAGGAAGTGGAAAGGAAGGCTCTTGGCTCTTTCAAAGGAAGAGTACCCAGCCACTGGTACAGATATGTGGACGACACCTGGGTCAAAATCAAGACACAAGAAGTGGAATCCTTCACTGCGCACATTAACGCTGTGGATAAAAACATCAAGTTCACCAGGGAAGACACAAAGGACAACTGTTTGCCTTTCCTGGACTGCGCTGTGCACATTGAAGAGAACGGCAACCTCAACATCGAAGTTTACCGGAAGCCCACACACACGGACCAGTACCTCCTCTTTGACTCCCATCACCCTTTGGAACACAAACTTGGAGTAATTAGGACCCTACACCACCGGGCAGAACATGTTCCCTCTAAGCCTGAAGGAAAAAAGAAGGAACACACACATGTAAAGGAAGCACTCAAAACGTGCGGCTATCCTAAATGGGCGTTCTTAAAGTCAGCAAAGAGGCACAGAAAAGAAGACCAGACACCAGCGAGGGAGGATAAGAAGGACAGACGCAACAACATTGTCATCCCCTATGTAGCCGGTGTATCAGAAAAACTCAGGAGAGTTTTCTCCAAGCATGACATCCCGGTGCATTTCAGACCCAGCAACACACTCAGACAAAAACTGGTTCACCCGAAAGACAAAACGCCAAAACACAGACTTAACAATGTGGTGTATGCTGTACAGTGCAGCGAGGAATGCCCAGACCTCTACATTGGAGAGACCAAACAGCCACTTCACAAGCGCATGGCACAACACAGAAGAGCCACCTCCACAGGACAAGACTCAGCAGTCCATCTGCATCTTAAGGATAAAGGCACTCTTTCGAGGATGCCAATGTTCACATTTTGGACAGAGAGGACAGATGGTTTGAAAGAGGAGTGAAAGAAGCCATCTATGTCCACTGTGAGCGACCATCTTTGAACAGAGGCGGGGGTTTACGACACCAACTCTCTGCCATCTATAATCCAGTTTTGAGATCCCTTCCCAGACGCCTTAACGCCCACTCACATCCTGGGCCATCTGACCTCAGGAATTCGCATGATAAGGTGGGGCCAGGTTTCACAATGAACAACCCGAAACTCTGGCTGATTGGGACCCACACCCAGTTTCACACCTTGGCTCAGGCGATTAGAGGATCATCAGGGGGTCCTTTTGTCCCTCTGTGGGGGGTACTCCCACTAGGTTTATATCTGGGACTCTCCACCATTTGACCTTAGAACTGAAGAAGCTTCTCGGATGAGAGGTGAAACGTCTTCAAGCAACTTAAAGAAGTCCAGACGCTTTTCTTTGCAAGCTCCTTTGACTATGATGACCTGGATGACTGAGAACCTTCACAGACATTACAATAAAATGCTGTTATTTATTTTTATCTGATGACTCCACTCATGTGTCAAAAGAAAAGCGTGAAAAAAAGTATGTTAACTTAAAATAACATATGGAACCCCAAAAACTCTCCATTAGCAAAATAATGGTTCCTGCTGTTAGTTGACGGGATGGAGGCAGGAGCTCAGCTGACTGCCAGTCTCTCCGCTCGCTGTGTCATTGTTGGCTCGTTGTCTATTTACAGCAAAATTATGGAGTCTGTCAGTTTAATGGCAACTGAAGTAAAGATATGAAGATGGGGGAATATTTCACCAGAGGGAAATCCACTGAGTGGCAGCAGAATCTATTGGATTTCTCTGGCTTAGCATAAAACGACAATAAAATTGTGTGCGCCCATGATAACAGCTTGTGTTCTGCAAAGACGAGTAGTGTGAAAGCCGGGATACTAATCTGACAGTTAGTCATTGCCCTTTTGTCTATTCTCCCACAGGGAACATGTACATGGACTCGAGACAAAACCTTTCTTCTCTGATGGGCCCACCAGGATATCCTCACATGCCTCCCATGAGCAACACTGCTCCCACCATGACAGGTGACTCTCCCATCGCTCTCTTAACAGGTCAGGAGGAGCCTGGAGAAATACATGGTGTATATAGAGGCTTACACAGAGGCAGTGTGTGTGTGTGTGTTTGTGTGTGAGCAAGAGAGAGATAGAGATTTTTGGCAATAGCACACTTAAAACTGAATAACACACTTCTGATTGATTAAATAGGGAAGCTTGAACTAAAGTCAAATGTTGTATTTCTCTTCATAAAGTTAGGAGATAGAATTAAAAATCTGCCAATCACAGATCAGCAACTCAACACAACCTGCTGAAGTTTAAACTGAGCACCAGAAATGGAGGAGAGCGGTGATTTAGGTGACTTTGGATGTGGCGTGGTTGTCGATGAGGATCTCCTGATCTTTTTGGATGTTCCCATGAAACCATCTTGAGAGTTTACAGAGGATGGTCTGAAAAAGAAAAAAATATCCTCTGTCTATCCCTTGGTCACACCAGAGGTCAGAGGAGAATGGTCCGACTGCTTCAAGCTGATAGGAAGGCAACAGTAACTTAAATAACCACTCGGTACAACCAAGTTTTGCATCTCTGAGGGCGCAGCAAGAGATGACCACAGCAGTTCCCACTCCTATACGTCCTACAATGAGTTTTTTTCTGGAACAGTTGGATGGTCAAAATCGATCCATCCTGCCTTGTATCAGTGGTAGGGGCTGGTGGTGATGGAGTGCATTAGTGTTCAGGATATTTTATTGGCATACTTGTGAATCTTAGCAACAAGTGAGCATTATTTTATCACCATAGTCTTCCTAACTGATTTCTTGAATGCGACCATGAGCTCACTGTACTTAAACGGATGTGCAGCTGCAGGATTTGAAGCAACTGTATGATGCTGTCTTGTCACTTTGGACCAGAATCTATGAGGAATGTTTTCAGCACCTTGTTGAGTCCATGCCATAAAGAATTAAGCCAGCTCTGAAGGCAGAAGGTGGTCTAACCGAGTACTAATGAAGTGAACCAGTAGAAAAACTAGTATAAATTTTCTTTAATTCCCCAGAAAATGATCCATTTGTAGCTCAGAATATTGTTGTGAAGGCACTTAATGCAGCACAGTGCTGCCACATACTGAAGTATCTCGTCATAAAGTTGCATCAACACCTCTCTGATACATTAATTTTATAATTTTCTTAAGATACACTGAGCGTTTTTATAGTATCCAATATGCATTTTAGTTTCAAAGTAACCATTAAAATTCATTGCAGTGACTCACTAATATGAGTCACCATGTCATGATCACCTGTTATTTAGGGCACTTTAAGACGTGGTGTAATGTGCTGACAGTATATTTCTCTGTTTTTGACTTTTTCTTGTTTTTCCTATATTTTAGCTGTGTTTTAGACACTTTTAGTTTCAGCTGTTCTTTGTCCTACTCACATATTTAAAAAGAAATAATTCAGATGTAATTATCATCTTCTTATACATCCAGGTCATCACAGCCAGCTGAGCCAGCAGCAACACACGCTGCCTCCGGGACACTTTCAGGTGAGGCGCATGCTCGCTGCCGACGACATCCAGGATGATTTTGACTGGGACTCCATCGTCTAGACTGAGCCGTCAGTCAAAGGGAGCGACGAAGGAAAAGACTTGAAATTAATAAGGAGATGCAGGCAAAGTGTGATGATAGTGACATAAGGTACGAAACTGACTGACCTGCTCCTTTCGCCTGTGTAACAAAACAGAAGACAATCCAACAGAAAACAAGATGGGAAGTGATTTTTCTAAACACGCTGGCCTTTTTTTTTCTGATAAAAGCGGTCTATTAAATCTAAAGACAATCATGGAAAAATGGAGATGGGACAGACTGAGACTGTGTCGAACGAAGCCAAGACGTAAACACGTTTCGTCCAAAGCGACAACGCTCCGAATTGTCTCTCGTTGTGTCCCCGTTGTGCCAACAGGGTTGCAAGTCGCCAAAGTGTTGTCAGTTCTTCTTTGAATTGCTTTCTTTCTCTTAAATGTGCATCCCGCTGCAGCTCGTGTCCCGTGAACTACAACGTTTCCCAGCCTGTGACTGGAATGAACAAAAAAGATGTCCTCTCCCCAAACTGTCTTAAGAAAACCATCAAATTTGTTTTATTTTTTGCACACACTGAGCAAATCCAGACATTTCATCCTTTCTTCACTGTAGCATTGCTTTGCTCGTTGTTACTTTACATATGTGGTGAGAAGGATAATAGTTTGGGGACAAAATTAAGGACGTTTCAACCTAAATCATGAGTCGGGGCACCACCTGCTGGTTAAAACAGGTATTTTTAGCTTCTATCCATCTATCACAAATTGTTCCTCCTCTATCTTTTTTCTGTCATACAGGACACTAGCTGTAAACTTCTTCTGCCTATTTTATCGCAAACTTGTCATCAGTATGCGCTTTCAACAGCAGGTTAGTGTGTCATGTTCTCAGGGTGTTATGTCCACATATGTCTTCGCACCTCTGCCCTTTACATCTCCTAAATGTGAGGTTAACTGTGTGTCGTGTAGTGCTGTCAGTGTTCAAATCCTGTTGGCTAAATGTTAGCGTTGCCCAGGACTCTGGTCAAATGGATAAAAGTCTTCATTTGTCAGCTGTAATAAGCTGAGTAACAGAATGAGCCTTTTAGTCGAGCCAATATACGTCACTGATCAAAAAGAAAATCAGACCGTCGCGTGACTCAGCATTAACTTATATAGTTTTCAGAGATAAAACTGAAGGGGAGGCAAAAGCGCACATCATTTATGACCCTGCGGATCAGCTCGGTCTTGATTTCTAACATGCCTCATTTGGGAAAAGGCGAGCAGTTTTTTGCACAGCAACAAGTTTGATAGCATCTAGACTAAAATAAATGATAACCGGGAGAATTTTAATGCTTTGTCTAAGTAAAGATCAAACAAGATGCTCAACATCATTTGTTTTGTTTTGCTTTTGTTGTTAATGTTAATTTTGTGTATGTACAGGTGTGTGTATAGTCCTCTCCAGTTTCCTTTAGCTTTATATGGCTCAAAAAAAAGAAAAGAAAGAAAACACACATGGGAAACAAGTGAATTTCATTGTATTCACACTTTAAGGTCTCCTATTTTCCACGGTGAAATATTAGACCTTAAAGTGCTTTTTTTTGCTTTTTTTTTGCTCTTTTGGAAGATCTCAGTGATCGTTCAGGTGGTCTAAACAAGGTAATGTTTAAAAAAAAACACAAAAAACAAGATAAATACTCTTTATTATTGCCATTAAATGCTGTATTACCGTGACCAGCATATATATATATATATATATATATCTTGTATGTCTGCGTGTAATTGTCCTTGTAAATAACAGTATGTCACTTCTCTGTTTGCCCTGGAAAAATGCAGACTGAAAAAAAAGAAGGAAATGGCAAATGGAGATGGGTATTTTGTTATTTCTCTTCCAGGAGAAACATTATGTACATAGCTTGAGTATAATGTAAATAGGTGATTTAAAGAAGGAAAAAAAAACGTTGGCATTTTTGTGTGTCATAAGTAACCTGTGTATGTATGGCGGTTCAGCGGTTGAAATCTGTTTATGTGTTTATTAAAATGTCATTGACCATTTTTACTGCAATAACCTTGCATCTGCTACCGTTATTTTATCAGCTGTTTGCATGTTTGAAATCTTGAAATAATGCTGTGTGCATGTTGCTGTGCTGTGCAGGAAGATGTGACAGTGGCTTCTGAGTTTTTAGTTTGAGCCTATTTGTGCTGTTTTGGCCCTCGCAGCTTGTTGTCCAACAGGTGTCAGCCTAGCGCCGGGCGACCGTTTGTTTGCCCTCCTCTGCATGTAAACTAGGCAGACCACCCATGCTTGCCTGCGACACACCGTCACACAGTGTTCTAACTGTATTTATGGCCTCTTTTCATTGGAAAGCGGTCCAGAAAGCGCTCTTTCCTCCCGCTGTCTATCAGCCACCCATGTACACTGCCACTTTCTTTATAAATAGAGCAAAACTGATGTTTTAGAAGATCAGCACAAATGAATTCCAGGTGTTTGCTCATATTTATTTAAATCCTTTTAAATATTTGACAGGTAGTATCTAGTCAATCCAAAGATTTGGCTCCTAACTCCTGTGATTAAGGATTATTTGAAACAACCCAAACCTCTGTTTACATCTCTTCCATTCATTCATGTGGAAAGTTTGTTGCTTTAGCTTTCTAATTGTAAAAGACAGCCGGTTGCAGTTTAGTGTGCCTGTCTTGTCTAGATAAATAAGTGTGTATTTATCTGTATCACCTAGTGCATGTGTTGGCATGTGTGAGTGTGTGCATGCTGCTGATATTGCAGGGTTTGCAAACAGGAGTACTGCTGGCTGTGGACCAAGAGGAGGTTTACATGGGGCTGGGCCACGAGGGCTCAAACCACCTTACTGCCCCTATCCAGACACCCTCCTCCCAATCCAACCTGCCCCTTGCTCCTCAGCCCGCCCAGCCCACCGCCACCACAACCAGTACCAGCACCCCTCCTCCACTCTCAGCCACTCACATGCACCCTCTTTTCTCTCTCCTTCCTGCCGTGTGCCATTCCTCCCTCTCTCTCTCTCTCTGCACTCACCCAAAGTGGCCAGATCTCTCCTCTCTTTCTCTTGTCCTGTCTGCATCCCTCCACCACTCTTTCTTTCTCTTCCTCCACGCCGACCAGCCCGAGTCTGTTCACATTCACCTCCACAAGTTGAAAGGATCTCAGCCCACCGCTTTCCCAAACTTCCTCCGGCCAAAGACTTTATTTTCATTCTTGACCTTTTTTGGGTCCCTCAACATTTTACTACCGTAGACGCCGGTTGGTGTGTGTTAGGTCTCCGGTGTTGTGCCCCTGGGGACGTCTCTGTGGGTTTTGACTGGCGAGAAGAGCGGAGAAGAGTTTTTTTTGACACAATGAAAGTTCAGCTGCTGCTCCTGTCGGCCCTTGTTGGCCTTTTGTGCGCCTTCACAAGTGCAAGTAAGTGAACTCTCAGCTATCACCATCCTACTGTTAGCACACTATGTCCTCTCTCTCTCCCTCTGCCTCCATGTGCCCTCACCACACTTCTCTTTGTCTGCTTTAATCCCTGCCGATTGAACAATAACACTTTGCAGGCTGGATTCATAAGGGGGGAAATGGTCCAGGTTTCATTTGTATTCATTAATAAGTTAATGCGATTGTTTGTTTACACGCAAATACACAAGTGTTAAACACGTACTCACATTTTAAATCTTTTTTTGTGTAATAATAAGAATATTTCTTCTAGCATCTGCGGTTAATCCACCAAACTTGGCCAAAGATCAGTGATTGGAAAAGCGAAAGTGTTAATTTAACAAAGAGGGATCAGCTCATATGAATGCTCCGTGTTCATTTTAACAAATTACCTCATCCTGCTTTGCTGTATTTTTCCCTCGCTGTCACTGTTGTCTCCTTTTTTCTTTTTTTCTTTTTTTTGCAAGCATGGGGGGAAAAAAAATATATGATGTAATAGCAAGAAGCTCTGGTGCCTCGTGTCTGTAGTTTTCTTGGCACAGCCAAAAGAGAAGAAAGCAATATCCTTTGGAAGCGTCCCAAAAACTGTGGTCATGTGCAGGGGGGGGGGGGCTGTAAACTGTAACATACACCGTACATATTTATCCGAAAGCCTATCCTGTGCTTCCTCTCGTTTTACTCCTGATTCTCCTATTTCTCTCTTGCTGCACTTGATTTTGTTTTCTCCTTTTTCCCTCTGTTTTTCTTCTCCCCCCTTCATCTGTGCTTTGTCTCCAGTCGCTCTCACAGCATGTATCATTTAACTTTCTGTCTTTCTTTGCCTTGCTTTCTTCTTTTGCCTTGACCAGCCACTCTCTGCCCAGTAGTTGTGGCTGAAGCCCGAGGAAAGTGCAGGGCAGGGCAGGGCCGTTTTGTGTCTATGTGGGTGTATTAATAGTGGGAGGCTCTATATTTAAGAGGGTCAAATGGATGAGAGAGGAGCAAGAGACGTGATGAACTTTGAGAGCTGCCCCACCCTCTTTTACTCATGTGTTGTTAGCATGTACAGCACACCAGCCCTTGGCATTTACCCATCTTTGGTGGGGTTGCAAACTTTACCACTTAAAATAACCCCTTCCTTCTCCACCCCCCAACCACCACCGTCTCTTAACAGCCCTTCAGCTTTCTCAAGCTCTCTCTCTTCCAGGTTCATGAGTGTAACCCTCAGATTTGGGGGAACACAGGATGCACAAAAAGCGATGGGTCTATTGTTACACGACAACCTTTTCCTGGTCTGTGTGTCTCTCCCGTTTTATGGCGGGGTTTGCTTTTTTAACTGAGGAAGAAACTGCTGAAGTTTTCAGAAAGTCTTCCCTGTTCTTGTTAAGAATACAAAGGAAATCAGTCATTCCCCACTCATACCTCACAAATGGAGCCTTTCTAACTCCCATCTCCATCCTGTACAATCATCCACCACCGCCCTCTCGCTGCTACTCCCTCCGCCCCTCCCCTCGTCTCCTTCTTATGAGTTTTGTCTGCAGTTGCTTGGCCAGTAACATCCCATTCACATCTGGCCGCCAAAGGAAGAGGTTAATGCCCTTTGTCCGAGCCCGCTTGAAGAAATGACCCAAATGTTGCGCTCCTGTTCCAAGTATGAGACACACGCGCGTAAGGAAAGACCACGAGGTCCGAGGACTTCTCACACCAACTGAATCTAATTAGGAGAAGAAAAAATGTAAAAAAAAAAATAAAAAGTAAAAAAAAATAAAAATAAAAATAAAATACTTCCATACTTCCAAAAATTTCCCTAAGGAGAAAGATTCATCTGTTTAAGGAAAGGGGAGGTGGAGACTGTTTTATCCCAGACCAAGCCCTTATCCTGACGAAACTGAGACAGTAGCAGCTCCAAAAAGATTAGAAAAAACACCAAGATTTATGTGCATATCCTCAACAAGTAAAAAGGCACAAATGCCAGCCTTGCACTTCCTCTGTGAGACATGGAAAACATGAGAAAGGAAATGCAAGCCTGGATGTTCAGCATGATAATGCACCGTAACTTGTTTATTTGTGTTCCCTTCGTTTAACATCACGCCTGTTCCGGTTCATTGTGCTGTGGCAATGTAGTGAGAAACTGTAATGCCCGAGATTAAAGGCCAACTTGATGTAGTGCCAATTTCTGCCCCTGGTGATAGAGTCCAGATGGGACCTGCTGCATGTCTTTTTTATCTGAGTTAGAGTGGGAGGAGAAAAACACGAGTGGCTATAAAATGAATGTGGACACACATTCAACGCACATTGTGTTGCATCTGCGATAAGGCCGGCTGAGAATATTCCACTCTTGCTTCAAAAAGTCCCCAGCGTGCACTGCATGGCACGGCCCGGTGTTTTTAGAGATGACTCCCACTAGTTTCGCAGGGGAGTGTACGTCATGTGACATCTCATGTTGGTGTGGTGAGATGGGGAGGGCGTCTGTATCGCTCACATTTTACTCCCTAAACACCACGAAAAACATTCCTGAGATTCGAAGATGAACACACTCCCTCACATCTCGTGCACTGATCTTTTCTGTCCCACACAGGACTGTGAATTAGCAACTTACGTGCACACACACACACACACACACACACACACGTGCATACAGGGGGCTTAAGTGACAGCTAATTGTGATAATAATGAATGGAAGCCTGTACTCCCACCTTTGCTGTCTCTGGCTGTATATTATTGTGTCCCTCCATCACTCTTTTGTTTTTTCTCTTTAATTTATATCAGAAAGGAGTGAACTTCCCCTTTTCACTCAGCCCTTTTCTTCACCTCGCCCTCCCTGTCCTGTTTTTTTATTTTCTGCGTCACTTACAGTTTTTTAGTGGAAATGTGGGAACAAAATACCATGGTGGACCAAAATAATTTATTAATGTAAGCTTATGTTTTACTAAGTAATAATTGTGTTTTTTTTACTCCAAGTTAACCCTTTAATGCACAAGTTCACATACATGCACACAAACACGGGCGAAATGTTAACCCTCACTGGGTGAATGAAGGTTTTCGGGGCGCTGGATGATGTTTCAAGCATGCTTGACATGAAAACCGATGCAATGATGAAGAAGGTTTGAAAAGAAAAGAAAACTGCTTCCAAAAAAAGTTTAGTTATTTAATGAAAACTAACTGGAGTTATTTTTTTTACCTTAAAATTTAAATTATATATAGATTGAATAAATATCCTTAGTGTAACTCTTTGTCAGTTTGGTAAAATTTGTTATTACAGCTTGCCTGATGAGGGGCTGATGGAGGTGTTTTTCGAGGGTTTGGATGTTTACAAGACTGTGAGTCAACTGCTTTCGAAAAGTTCTGTTTTAAAGTAATACCTATAATGATTTGCAGAAACTCTGCCACTGGCATATGCCCTCCACGCAACAATAAAAACCGACTAAAACTGACCCTGAAAGTAATAAAAACGAAACTAAAGGTAAACATGTTCAGAATGATAAACACTGAACTGAAATAACCAGAGCAGCTCTGGAAACTAACTGAAACGTAACTAAATTAAAAAGGAAAAAAAAAAGTCAAAATTAAATCAAACACTGAAACTCGCAAGAAAAAGCAAAGCATCCAACTTTGCAGTCATCGTTTAACTGACTGAGAGTCAGACTAAAACTAGTTGTAGAAACTGTAGCAGCGTCAGGCTTCCTGTTCTAGGTCTGTCCATTTGCCCACTGAGGATGAACACAAGCTCACCTATGTGTTGCACACACGCAATGCATCTTGCTATAAGCGGACACACCATGTTCACAGTGAAATCAAGCACTCTAGACGGGACACGGGGTGCTCCCTGGCGTCTCACTTTTGAAACATGCCATTCCCTCAGAGCTCCCCCTCCACCCTTGCTGCTTTCTCTCCCCCCTTCTCTTTCTCTCCAAGGATTCAGCCTTCTCAGCGGTTTCATCAGCAACAAACCTATCCTCAGGGAGTCTGGTTTATGAAGACGACGATAGGGAAGAAGTAGATTAAAAGGAGAGGAGGGGGGAGTGTATGTAAGCCGTTAAAAGTCACTGTGTTACTCACTAATGCAGCTGCATTAACCCAGAAGGGCTAGCGCGGTGGGGAGGAAATACTACTCAGAGCTAATTGTGGGAACTGTACACATAATGAAACAATTGGTAGTGGAGAATGAGGGAGTGATTACACGTAGCACAGAGCCACGCTCAGTGGAGCACAGACCATTTTATCATCGCTTACAGACGTTCCAAACAAACAGTCTGAGTCGCCATTAGTAAACCCCCTTCTCAATAGTCTTCCTCAGTGGGAACAAATGTTTTGTTATATTTACCCCCGCCTGTTGCTAATGAACACACCAGGCAGCACAGTGCTGCACCGGTTGGTAGACTAACCCCAGCCATTCAAGAGTTATTTTTACCCTGGGTAAAGCATTCTCTATTATTTCAGGTATTTAGAAGAACTGGACAAAAACGGAGCTGGAGAGAGCATGATGTCAGGAGCTAAGTTTGGAAGACTCGCACAGAAGCTCATTTTTGCTCTCTGCAGTAAGGAGGCTTTGTGCGATGAATAGCTTTTAATCGGGTTTTTTTTTTTCCAAAGAAAAAGGCGCAACTTCAGGCCAGCAGCTTGTCAGTGGAAAGTTAGGCGCAGACTGTAATTTTGGTGCCACGCTGAAATCTACCTCCTTAATTTTGAAACGGTGCTGTCCAGGCTAGAGTTTCATTTGTGGCTGGGAGGATGTTGAACGTGGGGAGATGGAGCTCTGGTTATTGGTGGGAAATGATCATGTTGAGCCCAGGCCGGCTCGTGGTCCAGACCCTCATGAAAGAGGCAAAATAAACGCTAAATACATGTTTTTTACAGATGGGACAAAATAAGAGACTACCATGACACAGATGGTCTTCTGAGCTCTGACAAAGTGCGTTTTAGATATTAAACATCAGTCAAGAAAACATATGAAACTACAGAAATACAAATGAACTCAGATGTTTTAAACTGCATATCGTCTTTTTTTTTTTTACCTTTTCAAAGAAACTTTCATGCTTTCTCCCTGTGACCCCACCCTCCTGTGACTGCACGGATTAAGTGTCTGATGGTTAACAAGCCTGCCTGCGCTCTGCTTACACATGCGGCAGTGGCTCCCTCCACAGGAAATAAGTCAGAGCATGTGGCATGCAAGTTCGCAAACATGAGGCCCTGAAGACCGGATAGAGGGATGGGGAGGGGGAACAGAGGGTTGATGCATATTATATGAAGTCAATGGGTTGGGTGTGCATGCTGATACAGTGCTGATGATGGGAGAACCTGTATGAGACAGACGAGGAGTGTGAGAAGGGGGAAAGGTCAAGTAATGACATCATGTTGTGAGTGAAGCGTCTAAACATTAACGCTGTTTATTTTTCACATTTTCACCCATCCCCACAGACTGAGACAGATCTATTGTCCTTTTATTTACTGGTATTGTTATAAACTTCGCATTTTGACTCACAACGATAAAGTTCGTCATTGTCTTAGACCGGGTATTTTTTTTCTTTTTTTTAGCTAACAATGATAAAGTGAAAGGCTACAGATAGGACGATTGAACTGAAACATTGCTGAATTATGTCAAACAAGAATTTGGTTGAAACAACAATGGCCTTTCAAACTTCCACGGCATGAACATGCCAATCAACTGTGCTCTGAAGTTACAAAGAAAACAGAGCTTAAACAAACAACATTTAATGTCCACTTTTACTTGAGCTATCATCTTGCTGAGTGTTGGATATGTACTAATGCACAGGTTAATGATGAAGGTATTATAACATAGATACCGATATGTCGGTATTTGCATTTATAATCGGCCAGTAAATGAAAGCAAGTGACATGAGAAACACCCTTCAAACATGAGTGTTGATGTTGCACAGTTTGTCCATCAGAGGGCATGCTTCAACTTCCCTTTGCGCCCCATGTTTGGTGCGCACAACCAGCTGATCCACGCAGAGCCTGTCAGAGCGTAAACGAGTAATTTACTCAACTTGCTGAAACTGTAAAACAAGATTATTTTTCAACTGAATTGTGATATTATCTTAGTAAGCACTCTTAAATAACTGCAGAGATAATACATGTTAGGGAAACCTGCTTATGTTTTGTGTGTGTCTTCTCAAAGAAAGAAATATTGACTGGAGTTTTTAAATGATCAAATATCAATATCAGTCTCAAAAATGTGTCAGGGTTCTTTTAAGTGCACGATCACGGTTTTAAAATCACCCGTCCTGAATATTTAATGCTAGGGTCCATCAGGCTAATACTCAGTGTTAACAAAAGCCAGATGTTTATCTGTTAGTATTCAAAGCGACATCTGTAACATGTCGTTTTTCATCACTGAAAAGTTCGTGATCAGGTGGAATTGCATTAGCAGTACAACCCCAGTACCTGGGTGCATTTTACCCAGCTGCACCAAAAACATCCTTTCTTGTTTTTCAAACTTGAACTTACTTTTAACTTAACTGGAAAAAGATCTAAATTAAAAAAAAACAAAATAAATTATAATTTGATGAGTTTTGAATACTGGGAGATTTTCACAGTTAAATGAAAGAAATCAGCAGAGACATCGATATCACAGGGAGAAAGCCAAAAATGACCCATCGAGAAAGCACTCTGTGATAGTGAAAAAACAAATTTTGATAGATGGAAACCTGTGACCTGGGAAGCTTGGGTTAAACAGCTTTCTGCCTTGAATGTTTGGCCTGTTTGTGATCTTATATTTCTTATTTCCTCCCCCCAGATCCAATTACAGACCCTACAGAACTTCACTCTTCATCTGTGGTCATTACAGAAGGAGAAGACACACCTGGTGTTGCTTTAAAGGCTAATTCTACCACTGTTGTCACCGGTCATCCTCCATCTGTACCAACTACGGCCCATTTCGAAATTACAACACACGTTTTCAATGACCATATGAGTGTGCCTGTGCCTACAACTGAAGCCCTAGTCAATGAAACAGAAGCTCCCAATACACCTACCCAATACGCTGAATATACGTCTGAGGAGACCACATCGTCCACTGAGCAAGTACTCAGTGAGTCCCAAACAGACGACCTCACTGAGACAATGGGCCCTACTGGGACAGTGATCCCTGCTGACACAGAGGGCACTGCTGAGAGAGTGGGCCCTGTTGGGACAGAAACCACTGACCTGATCATTGAGGAGGACACAGAAGGTGAGGAAAGTGTGGGAGAAAGGAGAGGTCAGTTTGAATAGATATAATGGTGACACTTAATAAGTCTAACATACACTTAATAACCATTGCTGTTTAAATATATTAACTATGGATCTAAATGCACTAACTCTCATCTAACAGAGGCCCTGAGCTCTGGACAGATTGTGGGCATTGTAGTCGGCGCCCTGCTGGCAGTGGCTGTCATCACAGCAGTGGTGATTGTTGTCTTGAAGAGGATGGGCGAATACTCGTAAGTAACTCACTACCGCATGTACATAAGCACAAAGATTAAATCCATGGCAGTGTTACATAGATGTTGGGCACTGAGTCATCACTGAGCCATCCAAGAATGAAGTCACATAGGAAAGAAAAGGTGACTACGAATTCTCCCAAACCAGCATTTCAATCAAAATTGTTCCTGAGCACATGTGAACACAGACGTTCCTTCCTGAAAGTAAATCAAGTCCATATGAAGTGACAGTTTTCTGTCCCCTGTGAACATATGATGATAATTACTGCTAATAATGATGGCGAATTTTTGTGTCACAGGTCTGCAAGGAACAAAAAGCCTGGCAGAAAGCAGAGTGTTATGGTCTTTGTAAAGTTTTCTATTTTACCCCTTCAGCTAATCATTTTAACCCCTCACACACCTATTTACAGCCGTCTTTTTCCCAAGAGCTACTGACAAGGCTCCATAGTTGTTCCTCTGTCTGCTGACATAGAGTCCCATGCTTCTAGGTGGAAAATCCAGCATTCATGGTGACAAGTGGCCTTAAAATGAGCTTGTTTATTGACTTAGTATCGGTCTACATGGCCCATGGCCGTCAGCTAGAGGGGTTTTGTGTTAACAACTTGATTTGATCCCTAGAAACACAGGGGCTTTGTACATTAGAAACAGGGTTGCTAACCAGAGCAATCGCCATCTGTTTGTTTTTTTTAATAAGTTAACCAATAATCAGATTTTCTTTAGTTATTGTTCCGTTTGAAATGAAAAAAAACACAAAAAAACTTTTTCACAGAAATTGAAAATTGTGTATTTTTTTTAACTCATTCAACTTTTGAAGCTGCGTAATCTATGAATTATGCATAAAATCCAGCTTTGTTCACCATCTAATTTTACTTAACAAGTCCCCTGATGAATTAACTTTAAAATAATATAAACCCTAACTGCCAATCATATAAAAAAAATCTTTTCCATCTCTGACCGGATCTCTCTTTGTATCCCACAGACCTTGAGGAAAAACCCTACAAAGCAGCGGGACCGTGCGAAGTTCTGGAAATTCTGAACTACTGAACTGTGACGTCATTTCTGATTATTAAAAACAAGCACGCGATGCCAGAACTAAGCAAACCTAACCAGCTCTCTGGACTGTGTTAACAAAAGCGAGGGGCGAGGGGCACGGGGCACGGGGCACGGAGTGGGGAGGGTGGGGGGTTTATTTTTTTAATGTATATATTGCATGTATGTGAGACAAGAGGGGTACACGAGCCAAAATCCTCACCTGCCCCTGCAAACTTCCTGATCCCGAGGAGCTGTTAAAGAGAACAAAACAAGGTGACAACAGGATGTCAGGAAGAATTTCAGGCTTTTCAAATGCATTTTGTAGAAAAAAGACAAGACAGGGGTAAGTCCTCCACATAAGCGATTTAGTGACTGACTTAGATTAATACCAAGAAAGAAAAATGACATAAAAATTAGAAATACTTACAAATCAAAGACATAAGGAGGCTGGGATTAGGAAAGAAAACAAGAAATAATGTTGCCAATTTTGCTGGATGTATATACAGTGCTAGACAAAGACTATACTGCATTCAGTTACTCTCATATGTTGCACTCGCATAGGCTAGGCATTTAATATTATGGAATATGCAGTACACTATGTACAGGCAGCCTTAGGCTATTGTTGTGGCTAAAGCACCCACGAGCACCGGTATAGAGTATGCTGTCATGCAGCCCCTAATAGGTTGGCCAACTGGATGAAGCTTCTGGCCCTGGTGAGCTCTGAGGGTCATCAGACACGAAAAGACACCCCTCGTTTGCAAGAGTAACGTGACATTCTGCCCAGTTTAACACTTACATATAAAAACCTAATACATATCTGTGAAATTTAGCAGAAGGGTTTGTGCCACTGTCTCTGGTATTCTCTAGCTAGCTAAGAGGATTTTTTTATTTTTTTTTGGAAGTGCATTAAAAATGTGAATTGAATGTACTTTTAAACTGATACCCATTCCAAAACAAACAACTTGGCCCGTTGGCTTATAAAGGCTCGCACATTTGGTTATCAGACATAGCAGTGACATTGTCTTGACAGTGCTTCTGTTAATACCAGAACAGCCATCCAGTCTTTTCAGTTGACCTGACCCTAGATCACATGCATAGGATGACAATTTATAATTGAACTTTGTTTTAGTGCAAAGTGTTTGGCAGTTATGCCTTTTTTTTTTTTTTTTTTTGCAAGAGTGTGTCACATGGATGTACAAATAATGACGTCTCGGCTTACCCCTGCTTGCTTTAAAAACGTATTTAATATGTGCACTGAATGAGTGGTGTAATATTTAATGAACAAGCTTCAGACACTGCAAATGTTTGCAACGATACATGTCCCCCGTCCCACCCACCCCTTCTGCTTTGCTGCATATTATCACTTCTGAGTCTTTAATTTGTGCCGTCTGATTCGTTCAAAACGTTTATTTAATTGCAGTGCTTTTGGTCATACTGTTTCAATAAAAAAAATTTAAAACACAGTATTTTTTTGTACTAAATTATTCTCTAAAAGCTGCCCTTTGTCTTTGGAAAATATCTCTTTTCTGTTTATTGTCCCGTTCGGATCCTATCAGTTGCAGATGATCATATAGAGGGCTTGGAAACGCCTCCGAGTGAATTTACTCTTTATCAGAGCTTTATCCACTCTTAACTTGGAAAAATACTTGCGACAGTTAAAATCACATGACACTTATTTTCTGTTTCCACATTCAAAATGCCAACGTTATTAACGACCCTCCCCGGGGGCAGTGTCCAACTGCCCACTGTGATTGGCCCGTTCAAGTAATGCTTCAGATTTTCAAAAAGAAAAAAGAAAAAAACAGCCCCTATTAGCAAGCACACAAACAGAACCAAATATGGAGTACCATATGGCCTTGAATCATTGGGTCTGTTGAGCCCTCTGACAGTTAGGTGTGTTTTTTGTGCCGTGTTGCGGGGCTTTTCATACGGTGCTGTTAAGCTGGGGCAAGGCTCCAACAGTAGGCTGTGAGCCGCACAGAGATGCTCTGTCTCTGGCAACCTCTCCTCCGTGTGGTTTTAGGCAGCGGCCCAACACCCACCACCCCAGCCTCTGCCCCAACGGCTACTTCATAACTCTCTTTAGCTCACTCTCTTGCCTCAGACTTCTGGGAACAATGGAGTCTTTTGAGAAGGGCAAATGGAGACCCTATGGACTGTGGCTGTGAAGCTGCTCTCTTCTTCAGCAAGGGAGAATTCTGTACATCGCTACTAGGTGGAGTCACTTCCTGGGTGGGCCCCTGCCCTGATCATGTGCACTCACACACACAGAAAGAAATAACAGAGATCTAAATCACCAACTTTGTGCCGATGAACACATGTTAGAAGCATTATAACAGTCATCCAGCAGCAGAATGTCTCAGGGAAGGCAGCTGTTAAGATCACCAATCAAAGTGTGTCATTTACAGAGAGAGTCCAATTCAAAGTCATCATGACGCATGGTTGAAGCAGCACACGCAGGTCTGTGTATCATCCGACTGTTTGTATGGCGTGCAGGCATAAATGTGAGCTTTGTGTTTGTGTGGGTACACTGCGTGCGTCTGGACTGTACAGGTTTCATATATTAACCAAATCCAAGTAATGTGGTCATCAGATTTTAGTCACTACAAAAAGTCCCCCTCCCACTCCGCCTCCCCTTCCTGTACGCGTCTGGGGGGATAACTGAAAATCTGTCTGAGAGGAAGGAGGAAATCATTCGTCTCTAGCGGACAGATGGATACGGTGATATCTTTCTAACAGCCTAAACTTAAGACTGTTGGATGTGAGTTTGCTTTTGTGACAGCCAGATCACTCCCGATCACTCACAGCTGACTGTGAGCTGCCTGTTTTTGCGACGTAGTCCACAAAGGAGAAAACTGATTATCTTTATTATTTGTGGGATCATGTTTGGCTCGGTCAGCAAAATGTAATCCTAACAGGACAACTGAAGCACAGATGGTATAACAATAAAAGAATTTCTAAAAACAAACCTGAAAATCAGCACCAGGCTGATTCTGTTAGATTGGCTGTTTACAAGTGAAGCTGCTTACCTTATATGGCCCCAAAAGGTTGATTCTGTTCATCTGGACGTAGCGTTTTCAGTGGCAGAAGTGTTTCGTCACTCATTCTTCATTCAGTGGGCTGCTTTCAGTTATTGTGCAAATGTGCTGTTTTTAAGGTTGGGGAAACCTGCAGTCAGCTGAGACTCAAGAAGTCACTTGGATGAGTGACGAAACGTTTCTCCCACTGAAAACGCTACGTCCAGATGAACAGAATCAACATTTTGGGATTCACTTATCTAAATAGTTAAATAACACAGCACGCCACAGAAAAGGAAGGGAACTAATAAAAGTGTTTAGGTAACATTAATGAGATTTGACAGCTCTTCCTTTAATATAAAAGACTGTTAACGTATAACAGTTTGTTTGTTTTTTTAAAAAGATGTCACTATACTGTTTATAATTGCGGGCAGCATGGTGGTTAGCACGCTTGCCTTGCAGCAAAAAAGGTCCTGGGTTCAACTCCACCATCTACCTGGGGCCTTTCTGTGGGGAGTTTGCATGTTCTCCCCATGTCCGGGTGGGTTTTCTCCAGGTACTCCGGCTTCCTCCCACAGTCCAAAGACGTGAGTGTGAGCGGTTGTTGTCTCTCTGTATTAGCCTCTCACAGCTGGGATAGTCTCCAGCCCCCTGCTACCCTGAATTGGATAAGAGGAAGAAAATAGATGTTTATAATTGGTACTTACATGATACAGTCTTGCAGTAAAATGTGTTGTGGTAATGGTGCACAGGTTTCAGTTATCCTTACTGACCACTAAATTTTTACCAGTAGTTAGTTGAACTGGTTGGCTTGTGACCTACCTCTTGCCAAATGTCAGCTGAAACATGAGCGTACTCTCAGATAAGTGCCTGTGCATCTGCAGTGTTCATCTCTTGGAGTTGAATGAATACGATCCTACGGTTCACCAGTGTTCAGGGGTTTGTGATGTCATGAAAAAATGTCAGCCTATAGACCTTTGAGTGGCACTGACAGCTGGGCCCACAAGTGGGGGTGGAAAACTAAAGAGAGGGTGCTCAAAGTTGAGTGACATGCAGAAACAGTGTGTGTGTGTAGTCAGATATATTATGGATAATGCAGGAGAAAACTGAATTTGCTTTCACAAAGAGGTGGAGATAGTAGAGCAGGTAGAAGATTGATGCTGTATGTGCCTTTATGAGTTATATACGTGTGTACAGTGTCTATATATACACAGCATGCTCCTTGATGGGGTTTAGTGTGACCTCTGAATGTGTGTTTGCATGCAAAAGCAAATCGGGGCTGTGATTTTGAAGGGCACATGCTTTATATGGACTTTAGGGGATTATTAGCATGTAAGTGTGATGTGTGCAAGTACAAGATATAATACAGTGGGCTGGAGTTACATGCACATGTGTGCAGGATCAAGTTTTTACACACAGTTTGTACTTGTGTGTGACATTTACATATTCTTCACTGAACATCTGGCATGCCACAACACGAAGCAATAAAATTTTTATTTGGTCCGAGTGACGTGACATGTTGTCTGATTACAGGCAAGTCTTTGTCTGGGTGTGTGGCATGCATCTCCTATAAGAGACCCTTTATTGTTTTTGTACCAGTGTTCTGCTCAGTAATCTGTCTGATACATGAGAATGTTGTAGGACACGTCTTTCTCTTTCCTTCTTTGCCTTGTATGATGGTGAAGGTTTCATTGTGCACAGTGTTATTGGCACAAACTGGCTCCTGCTGCACAGGACACACTTTTCTTTAGTTTACTTTCTTAATCGCTCATCAAAAATATTAGCAAATGTTCAACCTTTTGACATAAAAAAATATTCTATTCTATTTTTTGACCATAAGAACTTAACACTCAACTTAACTTAATTTTCATACTCATCAGAGAATTTGCTGACCTGAGTTACCCCGTAGACAGAGGTGTTGTTATTGTGGAAAAAAGCTCACCTTATCGGGATAGAAATTTTTCCTTTTATAATCAGGACCACACTGTACAACTTTCATACGATTTATAGTACTCAAACATTCCCAACAGCATAACATAGCCAGTGGATGCCCTAACTTTAGGGTCATTGATTGATTGAAATTATCATCAATATGTCGGAGAAGATCCTGAGAGCGGTACAGCAGTGAGTGTCTGCAAAACTTGTTGGTGCTTCTGTCATTGTTTAAGGCTTAATTTCTGCCAGTGGTGTTGGTGATCTTGTCAAAATTGAAATTATGAACACAGAAAAGTACTGTCAGAGTTTGATCCACCATGGAATACAATGGCTTAATTTTTTTAGTATGACAATGATTCAAAACACACTACTAATCTAGTAAAAGCCTACCTGATAGAAAAACACACAGTCATGGATTGGTCTCACCACACCCCAGACCTAAACATTATTGAAGCAACGTGAGATCATCTTGACAGAGAACAGAACAAAAGACAGCATCAATCTAAAGAAGCCTGGAGAATTACTCATGAAAACTACTTACACAAATTACAAGAAAGCTTGTCTAAGAAAGTTCAGACAGAGTAGTTTTTGGTCATAACAAACACCAACTTTCAACATTGCTAGAATCATGCAAACTCTGTTTTTGGACAATATATACACTGTATTTCCTTCCATATATGTTTGCATTTTTAATGAACTGCTCCATCTATTTCCCAGTTTTCTTGCAAAATATCAAGAAATGAGGGATGGATCAAGACTTTTGCACAGTAAATTTAACAAAGACTAACAGAAAACTGTATTTAACAGTACAGGAAAAACAAAACATACAAAAGAAAATATTTTTCAATAATTTTATACTAGGATAATAGACTGGCTTACCTTATAGCTCACAAACTAGCTGTTACATTTACTATTGTCACATGAACTCATTTAAGTATCCCTGTTTTAAATACTGTCTCCAAGTTTAAACCAATGAATAGAGTCATGAAACATGTTTATCTTAAATGTATAAATTACAAAATCACTTCACAATTTAAATTATTTTTCTTCCCCGATAAAATGTCTGGAGTGAAGAAAGTATAAACTCAGGGATACAAAAGCAACTTTAAAAACACACTTTATCTTTGTGCAAGTCAGCACATAGAAGGGTTTTTTGTATAGTGTCACTGCAAAGATTTTCTATGTGTAAGCTAACATTTTTCCCTGAGTTAATAAAGCGATGATGTGACACTACAGCTTGATCACTCATTGTGTTCTACATTTTATGTGCTCATTTGCATTTTTATTTGCAAAGCTCCTCTCCACATTTCCAACTACTTAGCCATGTGTTTGACGTAACTTCCAGGCACTCAGCACCTGCTTAGACGATGACTTGACAGATGTGTCTGACCAGCAGACTCAATTGGAAACTTCTCATTATAATTCCACAGCTGGAATTGCCATCAGCTGTGAAAGGCACGCTGGAGCTCTGGGTAAGTTTCGCTATGACAAGCTATAAATAAACATCATCATAGTCAACTTGCCATTAAATGAGCTATGTGCCACCTAATGCTGTTTATCCCTAAAGAACCATAACACACTGTACCAACTACTTCAGGTTTTCAAAGTTGGAATTTACAAGTGGGAATATAGAGTAGAAATGTATATATAATAGATGAAGCTTTGCTATTTATGATGAAACACCCCTTAGAACATATAAAATTAAAAGAGACATGTCATGCATGTGCCATGAGAGTACCACCCTTGTTCTGCACAAAGAGTCTGGTGAACTTGTTCAGATGCTTTCAAAATCCTGTACGCTAAGGTGGACATGATGCCAAGTGTCTGTCAATGTAGATGTGAGCTTAATATGAGCTAGTGCCTTGTCTAGTAAGGGAAAACAGAGAAGTGCTCAGTGCACATCGTGAAACTTCAACTTTCCAGCACACTGGGAATTCTGTTTTCTTGACACAACATGACAACTGTAATGAAGGAGACCTGAAAATAATGTACTAATTCAAGTGGAAACATCTATTTAACAGCTAACTATCAATGCAAGTTGTAAATGAACCAGAAAAATACGTGCCTATTTACCTTCCATCCTTAGAAACGTTTTTGTAAACAGTTATATTTATACGTTTATCAATTAAAAACTGAAATTACACTTCTACTAAACACTGTTAGAACTAGGATGAATTACTCATTCTAAATGTCTAAAAACGCGCTAGTCCTACTGTAAATGATCAAAGTTTCAGAATTACCCGCATGGAAGGTGCACCCAGAGCCCACAGAGTTTATTATATGCCGCCCTCTACAGGTCAAATCCATACACTGCATTGACTGTTTGGTTTTAGTGTTTTTTAAAGAAATTAAAATATCCCCTGTTGTTATCATTCATTATGAGATTCAGCAAGATTGAAATGGCCATTATCCCCTTTCACTCTGGGGGTCGGATGCCAGCACATTATCCAAAGAGGCTGTTTGGTACCACTGTGTCTTTTTGTAAATATTGCACTCTGATCTGGCCATAAGAATATAAGAAGGAAACGACAAGCTGGGCGAGTACCAAGGGCTGAGAGAAGAGCACTCGATACAGTGCGCAGGACCCTCAAGCTCCCAGGCCTCCGGTTGAGGACCATTTTTAAAGCTAGCAATTACAATAATAAAATAAATTTAAAAATATACCAACAGAGGATTTCTCACACCTAACAACCACAAACATGAAGATGGGACTTTTGTTTTTAAAGAGTAAAAGTCAGCAGAACTAGAGCTGAATGTCTAACATTTATTAAAAAATAAATAAACAAGCTCCACATTAATATTCACATTTAAATCTGAAACGACAGTTTGGCTGCCTCTCGCTTATAGCGTGTATGTGCTTTTGCTTTCAAGTTTTTTATGGGCTTTAACAACACTGCTTTTGATTGGACCAATTTTGACATCCATTTTGTCTGACCAATCAGAAAGCCAGAACCTTGTTGGTGCATTAAGGAAGGGGAGAAAATACAACTGTCTACTAGCAGCTCAAGAGGAATATTAGAAGTCCATCTGCGGCGGTTTGTCTGCAAACACGAGTATGTACGGGAAACCTTTACGTGCACTTTTATTTGACTTATTTTTGAAGGTTGTGTCGCGAACTCGACGATACATTTAGCCAGTGCTTGCGAGCTAGCATTCATGCTAGCAGCATATCGTTAGTACTTTAATGGACGATAACAGCTGATTTCTCTCACTTTGCTGACAGCATTGTCACGAGACCTTGGCACTTACAAGTGCATAATTTGCAAGCAACTTTCTTGCATCCTGGGGGTAGTTAAATGTGTGTACTCAAAAAGTGAGTTGACCTTTCAGTGGACAAGCTAGCAGCCTGTGTAGCAAAACAGTAATGTGACGACGTGTTGTGTGACCAGTTAGCAATGGTGCAAGGACGGGGAGCGTCATCAAACCAGGTGAAGCAGATGTGCGTGAACGCACTTCAAAGATATTCCGAATTGCATTTATAGTAATATAAAATATTCACAAATGTGTGTTATAATTACATTTTACGTGATATATGTATTAAATAAACGCGTTTCAGCACATTTTAATGAATATCCTAATTGAATGTTTGGAGACTGCCTCTAATTATTCAGTGCGCAGGCCCTTGAATGGTGCTGGAACAGTTTTTGTTTTGTGTAAACGGCACGATTTCGATATATTTGTGCTACAGAAACGCGCCACGGGATTATCTGCAATATAGAAGAAATAGTCTGTGCATTAGTGAGTTTTTGTTTACGTTTTCTCTTCTCGGTGCAAGTGCGCTAGTAAATCAACAGTGATGCTGAATGAATAAAAATACATGTTTTAAACGGGAAACCTGTTTAAATAAACGTAACGCTTGGTTTATGCTAATTTTGATGCTGTTTAGTGCGAGTGCAGTCCTAAGAAGCTACGACAAATCAGGGACACGATGGGCCTGCCATTTTGTTAAACCAACAAGAAGATGAATGTCCAAATGCACCAATTTACTTCTCAAATTAAAGGCAGTTAAAACAAAAGCTGTGCGGCCATCACCAGGTGAATTGAATGTAACAAGTTTAACAGGTAATTTAAGGCACTCAGGTTAAATGAGGTCATTGACAAAGATTATGAGTATTTTTGGACTTGTAATTGAAATTAAACATTTACAGAAAATAACTTTGACATGGCAGCTTTTTTTTTCCCCCTTAAGTGTCTTTTATCTTATGTTGCATTTGATGCTTCATGATCCTTCTCACATCAGCACAGCTTAACAAGACATTGAAAGCATAGTCAGCAGTCAGTAAGCCAGAAAGATAAAAGCATACAGCTCAACTACTCTCATGCCACTTCTGCTTACTTTGATCACTTCTCTCTTCTCACCCATTAGCAGTTTGAGTTTGTCTGTCATCCAGTGTTATGGAACTGTCTTGATAGTTTTTTTTTTTTTTTTTTCCCATGTGTTTTGTCTTCTTCCATCAGAAAGAAAACTCAGTGCGATCATCTGCTAAAGAAAACATCTGCCTGTAGTAAACGTGAAAATGGTAAGATGCTGCAATTCATTTGGGTTTTATTTTACAAAAATTGTGCCCTTGAACGCACTCTTTTAATTTTAATCCAGAGATGCTGCAATATTAGAGCGTGAACCTCAACAGTCAGACCACCCCTGATGTGCAAGCAGGTGGTGACATTTGAGAGGATATTCTAGTGATGACTGATCTAGATATTATTTTAATTATATGTTGTCTGTCTGTTTTGTCTTTACGGTAAATACTTTTGAATCCACGAGGGATTTCCATGGTTGGAGTTATGTACGGTCCCATACAATTACAATATAATGAATCTGAATACCTTGATTGCTAGTAATAATGCTTCTCTTGAGGTAAATCAGGTGTTGGCAATTTGATGTGTGTTTATTAATAAATTAAAAAAACACAACAATTTGTCTTCAACAGCTTTACATCTTTAAAATTGAAATGACAGATATGTTAAGTAGAAGTTAAAGGGATCTGCTATGCTATCTTAATTTTTGTTCAATGTATACTGTGTCTGAGGTCCATGTTCATATTAAATATGGCCAAAGTTTCAAATAACAAGAGCCAAAACCTCATAGTTCAGACCACATTAAACACTCGGTTTCCAACTGCTTTTATCTATTCTTGGCTGTGTTTGGTGTCAAAGAAAAGGAATGTCCCTCATACGGTTTTCTGAGGCATATTTACTGTCAATATTTCTTTCTTTTTTTTCTTCTTTTCAATAGGTGTGACAACTGCCGAAGTTTTGTCACAGAAATACTTAAGAGAATTGGATCAAGACATCACAGAAGATGGAGCACTCTCCTCGTGTGTACATACCAGAATTTGGAGGCAGTGAGGAGATAGGGGAGGAGGAAGAAGAGATCTACCAAGTCAACTCCAACATGGAACCTGACATGATGAGGTCTCATTATCAGGTTGAGAAAGATGGGAGCTCTTTCCCTTGTCAGCACTGTGAAGGACAGTTTGCCAGCAAGCAAGCCTTGGAAAAACACATGGAGGTCCATGCTTTGGCTAATGATGAGGCACATTTATACAAAAACAAAATGTCTTTTCCGTCAAATTTAAGTCACCTGCTGCATGAAAAGTCAAACGCTCTGGATTCAGAAGATTCAGTCACGCAGCTTCATACGTCATCCACGACTAGCTCTAATACTTCTCTTTTGTCAGCTGGAGATCTCACTGATCAGCCACACACATCAGAAGTATCAGAGGGGCATCATGCGTGCAAGTACTGTGAAAAAATATTCACAACCCACACCAACAAGAGACGCCATGAGCGTAGAGTTCACGAGAACCAGCTGCAGTTCACACATGTGGAAAAAGCTCAGCTGCCTCAAGAGGAAAACCTTCACAGAACAGTCAGTGAATCATCTCAGCAGCAAACACGGCTTGGTGACAATACACCGCCTGCAGCTGTTGTGGAGAATGAAGGGGAACATGAAGAACATTACATGTTAGATGTCTCTAGCAATATTTCAGAGAATCTGAGTTTTTACATTGATGGAAAGATAGTGTCAACAAGTACAGTCAGTAAATGTGAAGCAGCTGAGGTCCATTCTGGGTCTTCGACTCTAGTTGGACTGGATGCCCTGATTCTGGACCCCTCTCATATCAGCCAGGTATTAAATGCAGATTCAGTTATAAGCAATGACATACCTGGTCAACCACTTGCCAAGAGGAGAACTGCAACACCACCTCTCTTACCACAAATTAAAACCGAATTGGAGTCTGAGGTAGTTGTGTCTTCATCTTCATCATCACTTGTATCTTCGTTAATAGAGAATTTACTTCCTCAGAATACAGAGTCTACAGTTGTGCAGAAAGAAAGAACAGTGTTTCTGTCGCCAAAGCTAAAACAGCTCCTAGAAAAGCAGGATGGCCTTAAACCGACACTTGCGCTCATTACAGATGGCCAGAAGCCATGCTCACCTGTCTCTATCTCTGTCCTACCTTCTGGAACAGGAAAGTTTAAGAGAAGAACTGGCTCTCCAACAGGCTCTCCACAACAGACTCCAACATCTAATGAAGAGTCATCATTGTCAGATCTGGGAGATTTTGATATTGTAAGTACAGGGCAGATAGAAAACCAACATAGTTCACCTGTGAACCAAACAGTCTGTGACAATGATGACGTTACTACATCCGTAACGGAGACAGCAGTGAAACCTGTTTTGCCAGACAACTGGCCCCCTGTGACAGGCGGTAATTCCTGTAACCAGCAACCTCTGGATCTTTCTAATACAGTCAAAAGACAAGAAGATGTAGCTTTAGCTAATGCTGTGCTTGATTTGAGTTTGCAAAAAAAGAGCCTTTGTGAATCTGAAACTATGTCAAATTCAGGTTCACAGGCTTTTTCCAATGAAGCAGACCAAAAAGCAGCGATGGAAGAATCCTTGATAAAAATCGGAAACCAAAACCTAAGTCTTGCAAATTCTGAGGCTCCTTTAGTCACAGACTTCACCATAGTAACGGGTTCAAACATTGTTACCCCAGTGGAGCCTGTTGCAGATGGACTTGTCTATGGACTTACCCTACCCCACAGTTCTCTCACTCCATCATCTGCCTCCTTGACTCCTGTCGCCTTGCAACCAACTTCACCATGCACTATAGCATTTGCTTCCCCAGCTGCACACACCATGCTCCCTACTGCTCCTTCATTAATCACAGTTTTGGCACCACCGCCACCTATCTCCACTGCTTCGAGCCAACCAATCCAGGTATTGGGCCCAAATATAACTACTGAACCCTTGGTACTCTGCGCAGAAAATGCATTAAATTCTTCTGAGAGTGATTTAACGCCTACATTTGCCACTACAAACTCTGCAAATCTCGTCACACTTTCCCAACCACTTGACCCAACACTAAATTTACCTGGCCATGTGTTTCTTACTGATCAAATAGCTCTCAACCCACCAATAGTTGATTCAGCACCTGTCACAGAAGTGCCGTTCACACCCACTGTAACTTTACGTGATTCCCTACTCAACTCTTACAACATTGCCAGTAACACTGTGTTAATAGAGTGTACAATAGCTCTTGAAGCCCCAGGGAATGTAGTTCCTGCTGCAATTACCTTACAAGAAAATACAGCTGAGCCTCCAGCGCCTACACAGATGGTTGTTAATCACATAGAACAGCAACAGATTGTATCTGTTCCCAGTGCTCAAACTGTGGAACCCACTATTCTTGTGTCCTCCATCGCAGAATCGGTAACTCTGTCCACTTCCACCTCAGTGGTATCAGATTGTCCTCCTCTGGGTGAGTCAAACTCTGACCCAGAGCCCTCAGTTGGGACAGGGCCACCAACCACAAAACCTGAGGAAGCCCCTGACAGTTCTGCTTCCGCACCTGAAATCTCACCTGAACCCGCTCCCTCTCCTGAGAAAGTTAATGAAGATGAATCCTCAAATGATCCAGAAAATGATGTCCAAGAGCAGACATTCACCAAGAATTTCATCTGCAATGTGTGTGATAAGCTTTTCCATTCAATGAAGGAACTTAGTCATCATGTAGCTGACCACGCTGATGACTGGCCCTACAAATGTGAGTTCTGTGTGCTGCTCTTTGGCAAACCCTCTGCTTTACTTGACCATCGATCAAGCCTCCACGGTGTTGGGAAGACTTATGTTTGCAGTGCTTGTACAAAAGAATTTGTATATCTTTGCAATCTGAAGCAGCATCAGGAAGAATTGCATCCAGGCCAGCAGTGTACTCATACAGAAGAAGAAAAAGGCAAACTAAGACCTCAGAACTACAACAATTCAGCTAAAGTCAACACAGATACTTCAGGACCTGAAGCTCAAGAGGAACTCAAGAAATTGGTGAAAAAGGAAGAGGGTGAAGTAGATGTGGGTGCTGAAGAACTGTTTACAACAATTAAAGTCATGGCTTCAGATGGAGGCAAAATCAAAGGGCCTGATGTTCGTCTTGGCATTAACCAGCACTATCCCAGCTTCAAGCCCCCTCCATTTCCTTACCACAACAGATCACCTGCTGGTTCGTTGGCTTCAGCCACAAACTTCACTACACACAACATCCCACAGACCTTCAGTACAGCCATTCGGTGCACCAAATGTGGAAAAAGCTTTGATAACATGCCAGAACTCCACAAGCACATCTTGGCTTGTGCCAATGCCAGTGATAAAAGGCGATACACACCCAGAAAGAATCCCATACCTCTACGTCACTTTGCAAAATCTCAAAATGGAGTGCTGTCTACTACCAATTCTACAAATGGATTAAATGCTTCAAACAGAGTCAGTCAGTCAAACAGGTCCAAACCTAGCCAGGAACCACCTGTAAAGTTCAAAGTACTTAACAAAAGGAAGAAAAAGTTTGCCCAAAGGGTCATGCCGCAGAGGAACAAGTCCGTGCATTCATCAAATAAAATGTCACCTGTACAGGTGGGTGAGCAGCAGGAATTATTTGTGTGTCCACACTGCAGCAGGGAATTCACAATGCGTCGCAGCAGAACCAAACACATGGCTGTTTGCCCCAAGAAACCTAAAGAGGTAAAGAAAAGGAAAGACTGTGGGATCTCTGTGACGAAGGAAAACGATGGACACTTGCATAGAGGGGTTCCTCATGGTGAAGAGCAACAACAAGGCTCACCTCCACATAAAACGAGACTCCAGACGTCCGCCTCTGCAAAGAGGCCTGCCATCCTACCAGTGCAAACTGTCTTTTCAAGCAAAAGGAGTAAAATCATTATAAAAGAGAGCACGCAGCCAAAACAAGAGACGCCCACCTTGAATGAGCTTCCCATTGTTCGCACTTTTAACCCCTCCATGCGGCAGTATAGCAGAGTGCAGCACAGCGTCAAAGGAGTTCCCATCAAAATAACTATTGTCAAACCTCGGCAGACAGCACCGCAGAAGGATGAGTTGCCTCCCACCCAGAGGAGAGAAGAAGCAACCGGATCCGTTACCAGCAGTGCTAAGCAGAGCGCTTCAGCCTGATGACTACACAGCAGGCGATCGGGGATCAGCAGGTAGCAAACATAGTAGCACATGTAGCTTGTGTGTAAGTTCTCAGCACGGCTGTGTAAAGAAATCTGTTTTATTTTTATTCTCAGGACTCTGCTGTATGGATCTCCTTCAGTGACTTTAAAGGGAGAAAACTGGTAACGACACTGTAAACCCAGCAGACTTGTAGGCTGCAGAATACTGTATAATAAACTGAATTCAGGACACTTACAACAGACCATGAAGGATTCTGCAGTGAGTAGGTTTGTGTATAACCAAGTCTTTGAATGCTTTTGTAGTATTTTTGGAGTTTTGTAGCGTTCTCCTTCATTGCAGAAACTTTCTGTCAACGGCTTGGATTTGCACATGAAGTTAATCTGACTGCTACATGTCACAAACTGAAGAGGAAGTGGGGGGGGAACTGAGCTGGAAGGGCTACTCTGCTCATTAGGTTAGACGATGGCAGGTGGCAATCATTTCCCGCATGCATTTGCACTTTTTCTTAACTGTTGTCTGTGGCCTTTTGGTTTAAACTCTTAATGCATGCTGTCTGTGAGCTTGTGATTTAAGTTGCATTCATTTGGGACGGATTTTTTTTTCTTTTTTTTCTTTTGGAGATGCAATTAGGCCTTAAACACTGCCTCTGATCATTTGTTGGCCTGTTAGGAAGTAACCAGCGTAAGTACCCAGAAGACATGCCAGAGATAAGAAAATGTAAATGTGTATGATTGTTTCTGAACTTCAGCCTACAGAATCATACAAAACCATAGTGTATGTAATACTGGTGACAAGCATCATGATAAATTGCAACTATGAATTTGAGCAGCGTCACTTAATACTTGGGAAAGTCCATTTTTCATCATGAGAATGTGAGATTAAGTTGATTTAATGCTACAGCCTTCTCAGTACAAAACCGTATTTTGTCATTGGCCGAGCTGCTACTGTAAATACATGTATGGGAGTTTTATTAATAATGCTCTATGTGCCATCTAATGTATATAATATGACTAAATGTGTCATAAAAGTGGTGAAAACAAGTATTCTGTGTTTCCCAAGTAAAGAATTTACTTAGGTGGTTCACCCAAATGCAGTCACCATCACTTACTGTAGCTCAATTTGCATATTCAGGCCTTGCAGAAGTTGCTTTGAAATATTGCATTGATGTGACATTTCTTGTCATAAAAACAAGATAAAAAACGTACCTGGAAAGCTTTTGCTTGAGAACGCAGCGCTGCCTTTGCAGCCGTTTTGAATGTGTGACACCACAGATAAATTCTTAATGTCTGGGGAAGCTCTGCAGTTTGGTGAATTTACAGCGCACTCCCAAACAGAAATACTGTGCTAATATTCTGATGCGCCACTGCTGGCTTTACATTTAAGTTCATGTCTAAAGAACACTGACAGAGCCAATCTTTGTTTTGGCTTCACTGTCTTAATTTGCTCACCTGATTTTGCACTTTTTCTGCAAATGCTTGCTTTTTTGTGTTTTTGTTCTTTTTTTTCTTTTCTTTTTTTTTTTTTGTAGTGTTGGCCCCACTTAATGTGCAGTCAGTTAAGATATTTCCATCTGTAACATACAAGCATTACATCATTGCTTATAATCTGTGCAGCAGTTGTCAACAGTTTAATGTGTGAAGTGCGTAAAATGAAGTCCAACATGTATCAATCACAGTATGGGAATATTTTTTTGGTTTGTTTTTGTTTTGTTTGGGTTTTTTTGTTTTTTGTGCAGCAAACCTCTAGTGGCATATAAAAATGTTTGTGGCATCATGTCAGTAAAGTATCTGTTTATTTAAAAATTTCTAAGCTACTAGTTTGCTCCAGTGCTATACAGGGTAGTAATTGTGTTATGACTGAACTGAGTGTTATTAATTTGCTCAAACTAAAACTTGACAATGGCCTGTATCTGAGGGACAGTAATGGTACTTATACATTTTTGACTTTCAAACTCATTATTAATAATATTGCTTTCGTTCAGAAAGTCTTCAACATCTTGGATGTACAGAACGATTTGGGAGACTGTTATTTTACTGTGAAAAGTGCTTGTAGCATTTCGTAGTGTAAATTGAGTCATGTATATTTATTAATAATTTAAAAATCATGTTATCAGTCTTTGAACAATTTCTCTGTATGATTTGCACTAAAGTTTTGTTTCGTTTTTCAAGCAAGTGTTCAGAATAAATTGAGAATGTTAAAGCTTTTTGTGTAGTCTATATGAAACTTTATCTAATGGATCAAGTTGAGTTTCAAGAATCCCAGTAAAGAGCTGCAGCCTTTGGATTGTGTTCTGAAAGTATTCAACAATGGCCAGCTGGTGGTGCACTTTCCTTACTTTAACTTCAGGAATGGCAGATAACTGAGGAGAACGGTAGATAATAATGTAATACCGCTGCATCTCTACCACACTACAATATTCTGTTTGAAAAATCCATTCATGTTTTTCTGCACTCTAAAAGAGAGGGAGGGCACTATTCGTCTCTGGTACATGGAAGAATATCCACAGTTCCCATCCTAGGACCCAATTCTTGAAAAAACAGTTATGTAGTATAGCATTTTTAATTCTACAAGATATATAATCAACAGGAGCAACTCACTACCGCACATTCTTCATGCTGTTTTACTTTACTGTGAAGAAGTGTTGAGAAACCTCTCAATTCTTTATATTTTGCTTCCAAGGAATCTGACTTTTCTTCTATTCTTGTGGTCTTGAGCAAGAATTCTCAAAGCTCTCTGAAGGTCTTTCAAAGTTTTTCTTTGGACATTGGCTGTTTTCCCAACTAATTTTCAGTTTAGTCCTTTTCTCTGACTACTTTCAGAGAAGTGTTTTTTAAGCTCCTTAGCACTGACCTATGAATCACCCAAGCATAAATAAGGCACCTAACTCAAGGGATGACTCAGTTATTGTGTCTTCACATAACAGACAACAAAGAACATATTTTAAATTGTATTTTTAGGTACTTTTGCTATAGCAAAAGTACCTAAAAATACTAGTACACATCTTGACAAAAATTGCCAACGAAAACAAAGTTTGACGGGCTTAAAAAAATATCTTCAAACCAATAAGGTGACTCCCAAACACTTAATTGCTAAAAACCTGGGAAATATCTGGATAATGCATACTGTCCTTACAACAACTGAGGAAACTGGACAAGTGGAGGATAAAAGAAAATGTGGCAAGCCTAAAAAACAGCTTGGTGTTAGCATTGTCTGCTACTAATTACTTACTATATATATAGCTTTTTCATGCTCTATTTGTATGCTTGCACATGCTTAAATCTTGAAAGTGGAGAGTATTTGTATGATATTTAAAAATGTTGAGAAGCCATTTGATTAACTGGTCATTTTCCACATTTCCACATTCTTTTGGCTTGTACAGAAATTTTTCCATGAGCATCAAAGCGGCTCAGTACATTCTTCCTGCAGACTGTTGATAGAAGTAATCTGATGACACAAACAAAATTGAGTCTTGACAGATTCCAACAAACTCCTCCTCGTTCTTCTATACTAAAGGCTACTCAGTATGTGCCACTCTTTGCACCACTGTTAGTCTTTCAGCTCCACCTACAGCTAAAATTGCTAATTAGACTTTTCCCATCAAAAGCTGAGATTGTGCAGATTAACATTTGAGAGACATGCTGGGCTGCTGGTTAATATGTACCTTTTGGTTGAGCCTTTCTAGAGCATTACACAGCTCAGTCCTTCTGTGTCTGTGTCAGTTAGATGAATAGATCTGCCTGAGTGTATTAAAAATATTTCTTTCCGTTAAGGCCAGAGCAAACATTAACTGAAGAGAGTAATGGCATTTCTGTCACTTTTAACTTATAACTTCATTCTGAATGTGTTTTTATGTGAATTCACAAATACTGGTTAATGTTGCATGAGAGCCACAAACTGATTCTTGGTGCATTATAGCTGAATTACAGCTGACATTTCAAGCTGCAAATGTCTACCAATTTCATCGAAAGGATTTCAAAGTTGGAAATGCTCCTATATTAGGATTTTTGAAAAGCTGTAAAATGCATTTTTCTGCTGGAAGAAGCCATCAGAAGATAGGTACGCTGTGATCATAAAGGGATGGACATAACTGCAACAATACTCAGGCAGGCTGTGGAGTTTAAAGTTTGATCATTCTCTAATGACTTCTCTGTAAACCCTATAGATGATTGTCGGAGACTCTAAGAAGATCAGCAGTTTCTGAAATAGTCAGAATAGCCTGTCTAGCACCAACAACCGTAGCGCCAGCTGCTTTAAGCTTTCCTTTACCTGTATGTAACCACACAAGTAATTTCCATCGACCAACTGGTCTTCGGGTCAAACTAATTTGTCATTTCCACCTTTAGCAAGAACTGTTTTCTTGCATATTATGAGAAGCATTGTGGTGGAAGTTGTTTAATTAGCTTCCTTTTTTATTAAATCTTCATGGAAAGCCACACAGAGCTCTCACTGTCAGATGTGAGTCGGCTTGTCTCACCAATTTGTGTTCTAGGGACTGGAATCGGATGGTGTTACTATATCATGATATGAGCTTTATATCATGTAAAAATTTATACCAGTAATAATATGAAGAAAAATTAGGCCAGGAATTTTTTTTATTGTCGTTCATTTAAAAAAAAAAAAAAAAAGACAAAATATAAAAATACTGCAAATTTTAGCATTGATCCAATACCAAATAAATACAGGGGCGATACTGATACGATTAACCTATTAGTACAGCTTATGTAGGGGAGAGCAGTGTGTAATGATTAATGAGATGAATCATCATCAGTTTTCAAGTCATGGACACATTTTAACCGTGATTAATTATTTTTACATTCCAATACATATACAAATACAAATGTAGAAGGAAGACACAAAGTAGTCCTATATACATAAGCAACTGAAATTTGTATGTACAGATAAAAATGTACAGAGATATGTACACAAGTGTGTGTGTGTGTGTGCAACCATGTTAAACTGTGGCTGTAAAAGTCTACAACTGAACGAGCTGCTCAGTGCTCGTACAGTCTCATGCAGGGGTGGGAAGTGTTGTCCATGATGGATGTTAGCTCAGACAACATCCTCTCCTCCCCAATCTGCTCAATGGACTTCAGCAGACAGTCCAGGACAGAGCTGGCCCTCTTGACCAGTTTGTTAAGTTTCCCCCTGTCCCTCTCTGCCGTTCCACCACTCCAGCAGACCACAGCATAAAAGATAGCAGACACCACAACAGTGTCATAGAACATCCTTAGAAGAGTCCTGTTCACCTCAAAGGATCTCAGCTGCCGTAGGAGGTCTAACAACCTGCATAACAGACTATATCAACTTCTGCGTGGATAACACTGTACCGACCAGGAAATATCCAAGTTTATGATATCGGTATTGGACATAAAAAAAGTGGTATTTTGCCATCTCTAGTATTTATTCTTTCACTGAGCATATACCTGCATCACGAGTGTCAATGATGACGTCTGCAGGCTCAAAAGTCCTGGCCTTGCTCAGCCCCGGTCCACTCACACGCACATGGCTTGCATCACCAATCTCTGACTGCTTAATCATAACAGCAATTGGGCTGCTGGGAATATGACGACCGTTCTTCTTGATCTTAACAAGGTACTTGCCAATCTCCTTGGGAACAAACGAGATTCAGAAGACAGACAGACAAAACAGATGAGGGTTAACAACGCTTATTCTTGTGTGTGCATACACACGTTTCAGTTGCTCCTGCTTCTTTCTCCATGCTTTAACTTTTATTACTTTCCCCCCTCTGTCTTTTACTTAGGGATTAATAAAGTATTTGGATTCTGCTGAGTCTCATTGTTTAGCAACTTCTCACTTATCAGGCGGACACTCACCAACGTGAGCGTTACATAGCATCTTCAGCAGGCAGGGCTCCTCTGGCCCTGAGGGTGTTGTAAGAGAGGCTGTTCCCTGGCTGAGGTCAAGCTCTCCTATGTCCAGTGGAATATCTGCAGCTAAACCCACCTTCAGATGGTACGTCCTCATGATATGTCACTTAGAGAAGGAAATGAATTACTTTACTGTAGCGTTTGGGCTGCCATCTTAGAGGCTGCATGGATGGTCTACACTGATGTAAAAAGACAGTTACCAGTAATCCTAGCAGAGAAGGGGCTGCCTGGGATGTGCTTGTCATTGTATTTAACAAGGATGCTGTAGTCTCGTGGCAGCACTGGCAGGTAAGACACCGTGCAGGTTCTGTCCTGGTTGTGCACACAGCCCCTCGATGGCCAGAGACAAACCACCTACAAAGATGTGATATGAACAGACAGTGTCCCGTGTGTTCAAAATCAGAGGGAGCAGGTAAGTCATAGCGAATATAATTGCATTCCACAGCACACAATGTGTGTTTGGCCATGTGACTGTTACCTACCTTCTCCAGCATCTTTGGTTTGAACAGTAAAGACAGCTGGCTTGTTGACAGGCACTGTTCATGTAATCCATGTAGAACTGTAGAACTTTGCCTGATGCCATTCGGACCTCACCTAAAGCAAAGGGCAAAAAACAATGACACTCACACATCACTATGATCAAACTATCTGTTTATAAAGAAGGCTTGTTACCTGTTACCTTGGCAGGTCCCGCTGGTGCGCCGTCCTCCGGCTCACCTCGAGCCACGCGCTGTCCACCCTTACAATAATCACACTGTTGCTGTAACAGTATATTCAACAGCTGCAGCTCTCCCACTGCCAGCTGTACACATCACCACCAAACAACAACAGCAAAAGCAGAGCACAGGTTTTAAGCCAGCGAGGCATGATTTTAGATGCCGGTGAGTCCATCTCACCTGCAGCGCCATCGCAGACCACACCCCACCACAATAATAAAGTATTTTTTAGTTTAATTATAAACTTTGTCCTAATTATGTCCTGGGTTTTAACCATTTAATAATAAAAAAGGAAACATCACAAAAAAACACTTAAGGTCATGAAAATTAATTGAGATTTAGCAATCCAATATGGCATCCACCTTATTTATTAAAAAGTATCGGTATTGGTATCGGCAATCCTAGCCCGTATTTACTTGGTATCGGATCGATACCAAAATATGTAGTATTGCACATCACTACCTCGTGCCCAGCTAATAAGAAAAGCAGACATGGGTGTGCAACTGTGCATGGTGTGTAGTTTAAATATAGCAATATTGCCTCTGTTTCATCGGCCGGCCAAGTGGCTCATGGGAAGCGACAAGGCCTGTAAGCAGAGTTTGAACTAAAGCGGCGATGGTTCGAATCCCATGCGTCGCATCTGCATCTGCTCTGTACTGCCCTCAGTACACTTCAGCCAGCTGAGTCTGTAGAGCTCCAGACTCACTCTGCCTTTTACGTTTTCTTCAAATCCCTTGTTAACTTTTGGGTGGAAAGGCGTTCAAGGTACCACAAAGCCGACTGGGTCATGCTCCTCACACTTTTTACGTAGCCCGACTGATACAGTTTATCTGCTGATGGCGACTGACTCGGTCAAGGTAAATATAACCATGTCATTATTATGAAAAAGACACACAGCTTATTATCTTATATTTCTGAAATACCTAAAATCACTTGTTATGATCCAATGTTGTCAGTGTTTGTTTTATGTGTGATTCCTCCCACCAGAGGATGGCTGTGGGTTTTTTCCCCTTTTCTTTCTTAGGGGGTGGACACCTGGGCGTGCCTGCTGAGTAGTTGGGTGGAGTCTCTTCCTGTTCTCGGATTGGATAACTGGTTGATCACCTCCAGTATTTAACCACCAGATGACAGACACCTGGCCTCTCGTAGCCTCCTCCATCCAACAAAGCACATGTGTTTTTGATTTGTTGTTTTGTAGAGTGTCTTTGCCCATTGATTTGCAAGTATAACCAAGTACAACCTTTTTGTGTGTGTGTGTCTGGCAATAGAACCTAAGTCTTGTAAATAGCTGTAAATAGATTTGTAAAGTAGCAATTGTGTATTTTTTTTTCACCTTGTATACATTGTTCACTGCAGCAGCCTAGTAGGCGTGAGAAGCCATTTTTGTTGATCAAGTTTTCTCCTGTTTTTTGTTAGAAAGTTAGGTACGTTGGTTGGTTTTTATTTGTGTAGGAAAGCATAGGGACCATTAAGGAGTTTTGTTTGTTATTTTTTGGCATTGCTCACTGCTGAAGCAAATAAATGGCTGCTTAGCACTTTAAAAGATACTACTGTTTGTGTTCTTTCTTGAGTGGTGCGTAAGTGGGCCAATTTCTTGTTGTGTTCAATGCATGCCTAGACTAAGAACGTAACACACTCTGTTAATTCGTTTGCTAGATTAGCGGCTAGCATACGCACCGTATTAGAGGCTTGTTGCTAGCTGGTTAGCATGCTACACACCCGTTACTCTAATAGTCTGTATTTGTGAATGATTCAGCACGCCTTAGGTTTTGTTATCCATTTTTAGACAGTAATGAGATCAGCTGCACACTCCACAGAGGCCCAGAGTTACTGTTAATATCAAAAATGTAATGCTGTCCTTTGAGATTTTAACATAAGACTGAGAGTGTAATGGATTTAAAACGGTTTAAATTTTCAGAGCACTCTACAGCCTGGTATCAAGGAAACTTTAAAAACAGCAGCAGAAGGTTTCAGTAGTGTAGTGTAATTTGTTCTTTTCATTTAATAAGAGTCCACATTATTATCAACAGCTACATCCACTCGGGGGAACTAGGGAGGGTTTCCTGGGTCCAGAGTTTCGGAGAAACTGCTTCCCCTTCTTTCATCACAGCTGTCCAGTGCCAGATGTTCTGTTGACCCCACTGAGAGAGGAATCATTTTACAAACATCAGGAAGACTGAAGCTCATCGGAGGAATCAAGGAGGGCCTTGTGATCTTCACCACCAGCTCCCTCACAAGGAAAACTTCAGAACTCCACTTTAGGAACGCCCCAGATGATGGATAACCCCAGCATTTCATGAACACTGTAATGGAGTCCTTTGGTTTGTGTAAAGTTATTAGTACTCAGATAATCCTCAGATGCTCTGGACTTTTACATAAAGATATTATAGTCAGTCCTGTAGAAAGTTATACATTTAAAAATATATTGTCCTCTCTGGTTACTTTGGTATGATTGACTCTGAATTACTTTATGGTAAATAACACACTATTGACAAAAAACGGTGTAAGAATTCCAGATCAACGGTTTTTAGTTTAACATA